>NW_020448908.1:977844-1058113 GCF_003343035.1 Apteryx rowi | reverse complement strand
CCGCTGCCGGGCCGGAGCCGGGAGAGGTGGCCGGAGCCAACAGCCTCTCTCCCCTGCCGAGAGGGACAGGCCGCCCCCAGCCCCGAGGCAGGAGAGCCAGCTCCGGCCGCTGCCCCTGCTGTGTAAACATGCCGCGCCACGGGGGCTTCCCAGGGGAACCTGCCTTCCCTCAGCGCCTGGCCGCGGCGGGAACAAAGACTAAACAAGGCCCCTGATGGATGGGATGTAGCATCCCGAGTGACAGCTTTAACACGGTCGTTCGTTCGTGTGTTTGTGCAGCGCCAAGGGTTTACGCTAACTACCAGATTCATCATTAAAGCCCCAGGGTGATTTGCCATTCACTAGGGGCCGCGCTGAAGTGTTTACAGTCGCTTCTGCCAAGGCAAGGTTAGGGCGCCCTGCGAGTTGGCAGGGTGCGYGCTTCCCGGCCACCCCGGTGCTGCTAGTGCCCACAGCCCGCCTGGGCCTTTGCACGTGGCCCCCGTGCAGACAAACGGTGAAAGAAAAGGGGCTATGGCTTCACTTTCGGCACGTTCATGCACGGACTCGTACAACTGAATCGCTTACTGGAAACAAAACCTTTTCCCCACACCAGTAAGGCCTGCAATTTGCTCTGGTATTAGCACCTGGCTGCTATAGAGCTCTCTGTGTGGGAAGAGGAAAAGTCAGAGGAGTCCGTGACCTGCCCTTACCCTCCTTATCTCTGATTCACTCTGAGGACTCATGATACTGATCTCCACTGCAAGTTTGTCATATCTTGAATCATGCACATTGATGCTATTATCCGCGTTCCCTGACAAGCTGGAAAATGCAACACGCACATTTATAAAACAAACTTCTCTCTCAAAATCCTCCCTGCAGCTTTCCTGCACTGCTTTGAAAGAACCTGACAGCAGGTGGGCTGGAAATGTGCTGAAATGACAGACTATCATGGGACCAGTATTCTCTCGTTTCCATGTTGTGACCTGTTTCACCTATATATATTTTTTCATCTTATAGTTGCAGGCTTTTCAGAAATGCTCTCTCCTGTTCTGCTTCTGTACAGGACTAAGTACAATGAGGTCCCAGTCTTTTACTGGGGCCTCTCAGCACTGAAGTAATACAAAGAAATAATCACTACATGAAGCAATTTTGGGGTAAACAGCTGGCTGCCATTTAGTGACAAATTAATCCTTAGACACTTCAAACTTTGTGCTTCACTCTAATATACAAGTAAAGCATTGCAGATTGCCCAACTGCAGTTTTCACAGAGAGAACATCCTGTGCTTGTATGGCTGGCCTCAGGGCATCTCTGCAAAATTAGAGTAAAATCTGGCACAGCAACCTACACAAATACTCTGTAGCTTAGAGCTAAGGTTTGGATCATAGCAAAGAGTATAGCACCCACTTTCTAATTCTGTTTAATTATCTATAATAATAAAGCATTTCTTACTGAACAAATAGTAGATAGATTACCACCAGATCAGCTTACGCATTTGTCAGGCCAAGTGTTTAAGATCCTGAGGTTTTATAAGGGAAGGCACAGAAGAGCAGCTTGGAAATCGTCCAAGTAAAGGCAACACCGCCCAGATAGGAGAAGAAAGTGAAAAGCAGAAAATGAGAAGGACTCAGAATAATATGTTTTGCAGCTTTCTTCTCTAAACCCTCTAGGGTTGCAATGACTATTTAGCAGGGCCAGCTGCATGTCAGCAGATTCATAGTTCAGTCAGTGTTTCCTCTGAAACCAATATGACAGACCACTTTCACAGTTGCTTTACATCCTGCTTTGTTGGCTTATAACAGCATTAGCCCATAGTCTCTCTGGTTTTGCCTGTTTTATTTGGAATTCTGTCAGTAATCATTTATTCCAAGTGGGACTCCCAGTCCATTTATCACTGTCATCATGTTACAGTAGCCAAACCTCTTTCCCCAAAATAGAAGCTTTTTGGCAGTTGTGTCTCTTTCCAGAAATTTAAGTTTCAGGTTGCCTGCTGCTTTTTAGATTTCTCTGGACTCTGAGTGGGTTATCAGCAGAAATTTCATGATAGAAGATCAGGCGAGTCCTCCTTATTGTAAGCCAAACCTATCCTCATATTAACTTACTGGTGCTGCACTGGAAATCCCAAAAGCAAAAATGTGCAAACACAGCTGCAAAGTGAGAGGTAAATTTCATGCACTACATTTCAAGTCCAGACCAAGCGATATTTTGGCCTGTTTCCTTTACAGATAAAAACAGCATGAGTGAAGGATGTTTGCCTGACAATTGCGGAGACCCATGTCCTCCATTTACCCACAAAACTGTTAGAAGAAAGGAAGCAGCTCTCCAAACTTCTTTCACAATATGCCTTAAATAAGTCCTGGAGACTGCATGCTACGACCATTTGTTATAAATTAGCCTGCTGACTGAAACAGCCAGCAAGGGTCAGCCAAGGACAGGTGGGCTGTATGATGTCAATCACAGCCAGCCCTCCAGCCTGCATTATTCATGAAGATTCAGTAAACCAAGTGCCTTCTCTTAAAGAAAAGGAATTTGTCTGAAGCCTGCCAAATGCTTTAGTTGCAATTTCATTAACTTTTGAAGATGGTGGTCTATCTGAGCAACCTAAGAGGGCTACGGCTGCATCTTTCCCATAAAGTAATAGACAGGTYGCTCTCAACTAAAGAAGATGTAGAAGACCCAGCTCTACCCCAGTGCTCAAGCTCAGGTCACTAGGAGGGAAGCAATCCATCTGTCATGCATATTCCACGGCATATCCTTGGCTCCCCTCCATGGTACAGCCTGTTTGGAGAGCTCTCCTCCTGTCAGGGCTTTCCTGGGATTCATCTAACTCCTGTTGCATAAACTCTGGAAGCATGTTTATAAGAAAGGATTAAATTAGGCACAGAACCTTTTCCACTCTTGACAGCAAAGGCTCAAAAGGAGCTTTCTCCATTTCCAGGTGAACAACAAACAGGCTTGCAGTTCAAAGTTTATGTAACAGTGAAGTTTGGGTGGCCACTGTTGTTGAGATCCCAGTTACCACAAGCATTCCTCTTTGTTTTTCATCCCTGCCAGACTCTTAACATCGCGTCTGTAAGACTCTGAAACTGGAGCTGCAGAAACTGTCCTGCATCTGTACTCCAGACGCACACAGCAGACTCCTCACCTCCCATGCCKGGAGGCTTTGTGCTGCTAGGTGTCCACGGTGTGAGCTACACCATGAGGTGGGAGAAGGAAGCAAGCGTGCCACGTACAGAGCTAGCCAGGCTGCCGACCTTCTTCACAACACACGTTTATGTCTCTAGCAGAAGAATTATAATTCTTTGTTCTGAATTAAGAGCACAACTCCTCCTGCTGTTACTCCCTTGAATAAGAAGAGCTCTTATCTCTCTATTTCATCGCAGTCGTGGTAGCCACCTGACCTTGTGTGTCCACAGGACAATGAAAAGACTTGAGGCTTCCTAGCCATTCCCCCATCTTTGCTCTCTCTGGCTTCGACCCATCCCTCTCTTCTTTACCATTTATTCTTTTATTTTCTTTAGATGAGCCTATTTTGTCTTCTACCACGTGGTGGTGCTGCAGTTAAAAATACCATGGAGATAACAAATAAACAACAGCATCTGACCATGAGGTGGACAGAGAGCTGGCCTCTGGCCAAAGCATATAGATAGCAAAGTGTGAATTCATTATGAGAAAACAAGAGGAGCAGCCAAATATTCTTAGATGCTGGCAACAACTAAGCTCAGACCGAACCTTGGCACAGCTCTCACTTCTGAAAAGTAGGCATGCCACCCTGGCTGAGGTRTAGACCAAAATCTTCCTTCCCTGCCCTATCAGGCACTTGCTGGGAGACACCTGTGCACCGCTCCCCACTGCAAGCTACTGATATCAACCATCAACTCTGGTGCCCAGAAGGAGTTTGCAAAGGTTTCAGCATTCAGCCCAACATAATCCAAATATAGGCACTCTCAGACTAACAGCTGTTGGTTCGACAGGTCCCAATCCAGATCTGACCAGAGACAGGCCAATAATTTTAACAAACATCTCAGAGCCCTGCCCAATTGCTCAGCCTCAGTTCAAGCCACCATAAAGGGAACATATGAAAACAAGCTCTCCAGCACAACCACCTACATTGGCCTAGGCAGCATAATCCCCACATAGCCCAGAAAGCCAAAGGAGATGTCATAGAGTCCCAAAGACATCCAGTTCTTCAGTCACCTTGGAGTTTTTCTGCTGAATGTTAGTAAGACTCAGAAACACAGATTCCTCACAGCAGGGCTAAGAACCAAGGTAAAGATTACGCCAATTTATGCCCATTCCCCGCACATTTGTAATGGACAACGATATGCTGAGCCATACTCCCATTTAGACACATCTCAGACCTCTAGCTCCCACCCTTTGCGCTCCAGATCACCGATCTCTAAAGCAGCCATTCAGAGAAGCATCACTTGTGCCATCCTGGAAAAATGACCTCAGAGCTCCCAGGACCGTACAGAGCATGGCTCCAAGCTCTTGGCGCGCTGGGGATCAAAGCCTACCTGCATCCTTTCAGCTTCAGATACTCTTTGTAAAGCAGCATGCCATGCTGCAAGCAGAGCCTCTGCTATGAGGTTCCTTGGAAAGCAAGAGTAAGGCTGTGGCGCAACTCCGCCTCCTCTCACAGTTGTCTCTAAACATCCACAAAGCATTTGCTCTCACTCAGCTCCCTGCTGTCCTTTGCTCCAACACCTGCAAAACATTCACTAACAGCTAGGCCCGCGGTCCTTTTAAATTTCCCTCCAGCTGCCCCGAAAGGAAAACATGCTCCTCACAATGCATGTCCAAGGGCAGCCAGTTCTTTTCTGCCCCAGGAAGGTTTTACTGACCTTAAGAGCCTCTGAGAGTCTCCTACTTGAGAATGAGCATTGCTTGAGGATACAGGGTAGAGAAAGAGAGCAAGTCTCTCATTTCCAAAAGATTTATTCTGCACACAGACAATCCCCTCTGGAAAGAAAGTGTTCTTCAGTGCCCTGAGTGCCTGCCCCAAAGAGCAGAGGCAGGGTTTGCCCATCAGCCAAGCCCATGCAGCAAAGCCCACGTGTCCCCTGCATGCCAAGTGAATGCAGTGGGAGGGCAGAGTCCCACACACACACCAGCAAAGGAGCAGCTGCCATTCCTGTGCACTACTCAGATCTGCAAAGCAACARTCTCATCCTTGCAGGTCCTAGGAGGTGCCATTTGACTTTTGGATTAGCTGATAAAGCTTTGGGTGCTCTAGGAATCCCTGTGCCCATTCACAGAGCAGGTGCGGAGCTGACAAATCACTGTGTCTGGGGAAAAAAGCCTAAAAGATCCAGCTTCACTCAGGCAGCAGGGGTAGGTGCTTGGGCAAAGCAGAACTTTGTGAAAAGGAAGAGTTGACCCAGAACCCTCCTTTTGGGAATAGGGCAGGAAATGGTCAGGTGGCCAAAGATAACGAGAACAAACTAATGCCAGGCAGGATTTAAAGACCATCTAAAGCTTATCTCCTATCTGCAGAACAACCGATCCAGGCCAAGCAGGGTGGTGGGGTCCAGTCAAGCCAGGCARAAAAGTGAAGCAATCTATGAGGCTGATTTAGGCAAGGGTATGGCCAGCCTGGCCCAGACAGGAGGTTGGGGGAGCAGGTTACAGCCAGGCTGGGTCAGAGCCAGACAGTGACAGCCATACTCACTCAGGCACTGCAGACCACTTTTATTCACAAGAGGTTTGGCACACAGTGAGCAGCTGGTGCAACTGGAGAAAACCCCTGGCACAAGCTGGTGCCCATTGATCTCTTTCCACCTCTCTTTTGGCTCCTTTGGCTCTTTCTCCTTCTCTTTCTCTTTGGGCTGCTCTTTGTTCTTACCCTGGAGGAGAGAAAACACAGCTCTGTTACAGGCCTTGCACTCCCCACACATTCCTTTCCCCCTCGGTAAAAATGAGCATGCAGAGAGGTGGCCCACAGCAAGTACAATGGGCCTCTTAGTGCCTGAGCCTTTGGGATCCAAGTGACTTTCCCGAATGCCTTCCTAAAGGATTGGGACAGTCCCTTTAGGCTAGGGCCACGTGTGATGAAGGGCAGGACACGGCATTGCAGCACGTGTCTGCATCTCTGCCGGCCCTCCTCCCTGCCACAGTGGGTGATCTGCCCTTGCAGGGCAGCCAGAACATGCCCATGAGCAAGGTGGGCTGAAAATGAGGTATCAGTTTGCCCAGTGCATAATACTAGGGGTCACAATGCATCTGCTGATGAGTATAGAGGCCACATCCATCCCAAAGCAATCCAACCGGCTTCTTGGGTCAGATCATGTTTTCTACCTGGAGAATTCAGCAACCCCTCTGCAGATTCAGCATSTCTCCCTTACCTTATCCTTCTGCCAGGACCCAGTGACTCGGCTCCGCAGGGAACTCAGACGTCGCATCACCTTTGTGCCTCTCTCTGCTTTATCAGTCTTTCCACTGTCCTCATTTCTGAAACAAGCCCCCCAAAATTTTAGCTACRGGGAAGTTAACTGGGCAAGCACAGTTCTCTGAGAGATCACTCATGGAGTTCACCCGACRCATTACTTTAGGACCCCATCTCTGACTTTTCCATCCCCCAGAGGATCAAGTTCAGCATCAGTCGTGTCTTTCATGGGCAGATTTGCAAATAAGGAGCTGAGCTTTCAAATTATCTGTGCAAGTTCTGGCTGTCTGTATGGTTTTGATAAGTGCCATACAAAATGGGGGTCCCATTCCTGCCCGCTACCAGTGTCCTGCACACAGTGTTAGCAGGGCAGTAGAGCTTAGATGGAGGGGGACTAGAAATCAGAATCTGCTCAGGGGACACAAAGCATCTGGGTTACTGCCTGGCTCAGCACTCACTTACTCATTAGACAGGAACTCAAACCACGTGAGGTTCTGCTGGGAAGCATCGCTGCTTTCTTGCACACATGTTCTCTGCTTCGCCCTGTGCAGGGAGAAGACATCAGACACACAGCATGAAACACAAGAGCAGAACTTGTGGGTCATCTGAAAGGCCCATCTTTGGAGAATGGACAGTCACATGTGTTTAGAGTTACAGAACAGGCAAGYGAAGCGCTACTTCCCCTTGCAATCTCACCCTAGTTTCAGGAACACTGGAAGAATACAGCAGTTCTGGTCCCCTAGGGATTTGTCCCTGAAGGACTAAGTGTCATTTGCCAGATGGGTCCCAGGCAGGCCCATGACCTCCACCCCCAGGTGAAGGGACATTAGAGCACAAAGTCMTGGACTTGGAGAGGAAGCATCAGTAATTCTGTGCACACTCCAAAATGGCTCTGTGCAAGGGGGCAAGCTCTGTTCCTGTGCCGTTCCTAGGTACCAGTTCCCTCTCCCAGAGGCACTCACCCATGATACTGTTTCAGCTCCTGAAGTACCTGCTGGACAATTAGTCTACCAAGGATGAGGCAAAAGAAAAATGAGAGATTAGAAAATGTCCTTGCAAATGCATTCTGCACCCCATGAAGCATCAGATGCCGTTTTATGACCAACTATTCAGCCCCAGCATGGAATGGGATCTCCCTTATGGTTTGATACTGGATCTCCAGTAGCTCAGATGCACTCAGGAATCCCAGCCATCTCAATACGGCCGTTCCAGGACTGACAATACCTACACGTGGTCTGGGGACACGTGGTCCTTCTCCAGCATCTCCAGAGCAGGGGGTTCAACACCTGGAACATAAAACACTCTCAGCAGGGATTCTGGTTTGCCTTTGCAGAGCACCAGGTTTCAAGCTATGCAATTAGACCCCGTTAATCCCGCTAGGTTCAAACTCTGCCTTTGATGGCGAGAGAGAAGTGCTGAGTGAGGGAAAGGCTGCGTCACTTTTCTGTGTTATCCCTCTCTTCTCCAGTCTAACTTCTGAGCATCCTGCTTGCAACCAGAGGGTAGRAGGTAATACCAGCACAGAGACCCTCCCCATGACAGCCAGTTTCCGCACTTGGCTACCCCTCCACTCACTTCCCAGGCTGTGCTCTAAACAACTCTCTACATTTTGCCCCAGAGCAGTCCTCACAGCTGGGAGAGGTTAATAGATTCCAGCAGTACAGAGATGGCCAAAATTAAGTTTGCATCAGCTGTGGTGCTGATAGGCCATCTGGGAGTTGGGCTCTCATATGAGCTGAGTCCTGTCACCATGTTTTGCAGCAGAGCTTGCAATAAGAGCTGGAGCTAAGGAAAAATCTTCTGAGCAGGGATTTCTTTTTTCTCAGGCTCATAAGCCCTCCTAAGGAGGGCATTTAAACCCAGTCASATAAGATGATGCATTTTGTTCCTAGGATACCATCTTTGCCTTGTGCGAGTAGTGAATGACCAATGCACCAGCCACAGACAGGTTATATGGCAATGTGTCRCTGGAGACAGGCATGTCTGCACTTAGACTACACACTTAGCCTAGAACAAGCTCAAAGTCAGCTTGACTTTGTTTCAGGAGCTCCTGGGACCATGTAGAAGGGAAGGGCAGAGGATGTCTAGGCTTTCAGAGGCTACATCTCATTTTGTATCTTCTTAATCACAAAAATTTTGAGTTCATTTAATGCCATAGATTTAGTATATACCAACCTTCCACGGCTGGAAGAGGAGTGTTGAAACTGCAAGGTATCTGAGGGGAGGCAACCTTCTCACAGGCTGATGGGACAGACTTTGACCTCCGTCTCTTCCCATTGCTGCCACATTCCTGGAGAAGTAAAAGATCATGGACATCTTTGGTCCTTTGTGCACCAAGGGAACCTCCATCAGTGGCACATCGTGGCTGGTGAAGCACAAGGCAGGGAACAGGGCTCCCATTTCCAGCTAACTGCCAGCGACCATCCCTGGCTTCCCACAGCCTCCGAGCCTGGGTGCCCTGTCCTGGGAGACCCCGGGCAGATTATTCCCTCACCGCATGGCCGATAGCTGTGGCATCAACCACAGCCGTAGCAGGGCACAGGATTAGTCCAAGGCCCAAGAAATGGATCCTGTCACCAGCTCTGCCTCAAAGTCTCAGTGGGGAACCAGCAAGGCAGCTGCCACAAAAAAAAACCCTCARAAACAAATACAGAGGAAAACCACCAGGAACGGGCTGACTCCTCACCCCTTCCCTCTCTTGTTTTGTCAGGGTTGTGATGGCAGGAGCCTCTAAGGCCCATCTGTTTGTTGGGCTTCAGGCGTGGGCTCCAGGGCAGGCTGGAGCAGGTGTGTGCTGCCGGGACATTTGTTATCTTGTGGCTGACACCTCCTCAGGTACTTCCCACTTCTTACTTGCGCCTGTAAGACACGTTGCACTGCTGTGCAATTCTCCTTTTAATATGAATTGAATCCAAAGAAATTCCCTGAAAAAGCAAAAGGTGGAAGCGTGTGTGTGTGTGKGTGGGTCAAATTGCTGCCTTCATCTACTTGATGGAGGGTAATAGAGCAGACGGAGCCAGACTCTTCTCAGGGGTGCACAGTGATGGGAAAAAAGGCAACATGCACGAGTTGCCGCAAGGCAAATTCCACCTAGATATAAGGGAAAAGAGGGCTGTGTATCAGCCAGCTCTCAGGGCCTTTATCCTGCAAGAGGGGGCAGTTTGTCCCAGAGCAGAGAAAGCTCGTCCTTGCTGCGATTCCTGCCGACACCCTGGCATACCTGGTTCAACGCCAGCATCCGAGGAATCCAGCCTGCAGCTGACACTTGCGCGCCTTGCTTTCCGCACCCCCAGCTTGCCCTGTCGCCAATACGCGTGCAGCCCTCGCACACTCACCGCCTCCTCAAAGCTGGGGCCGACCGCGAGGTTCGGGCGCAACGGCTCTATCTCCACTTTGATCACCGTGCCGCCCCCGCTGCTGCTCCAGGCTTCCAGCTCCCCTCTGGGCAGCTGAAGGGACACGAGAGGCTGCGGGCAGGACAGGCTTCCCTTCGCCACGTCCTCCTGCTCTGGGTCACTGCCCATCTCTGTGGCGTCCAGGCTGAACCTAATTCAGGAAAGAGGCACAAGCCGGCTTAGCGAGCCAGTGCTATCGCGCCGTGCAGCGCCCTGGCCTTGGACAGACAGTCCTGAGGAGCTCGTGCAATTAAGACAAGGCAAGGCCACCACAGCAGGCACGCGGAAAGGGAAATGTCAAGAAACATCAGCCCAGACACCAAGTCCTGGGCCTGTCAAAAGCAGCTGCTCTGGCTGCCATCGGCAGGTCCRCCCAGGGACGTTTAGTGCCCGACGGCTCCTGCTGGTCTCTTAGCAAGCCCSGAGACTGTGCAGCCGCCCCAGCAGCAGTCTGCCTTGCCTGCGTGAGCGCTGCTGCCCTGGTAGCTGCAATGCCAGGAAAGTCCCTCTGGGCATTTAGAAATGGCAGATGTTGTTGTTTATCAAACCACCGTAGCGGCATCATGTCATAAATCCTGCCCCCACCACGGCCGAGCTTCGAGGAAGGAAGGAGAAATCCTTTTCTGGGAAACGAGGGGCAGAACAGCCCTCCCAGCGCGCCATGGTTTCCTGAACACCGAGTGCTGTCGCGGTGCCAACGGCATAGGAGCAAAATGATGGATAGGGCCCAGTGGATTCTGTCAGCAGATCACTGTCACTTCATTCCTGCTGCCAGAGACAGGCTTCAGGAAGCATTTGCTTAGGGGACAGTGGGGCATATTCCCCTTCCCTGGCCCCACGCTCACATGCTTAATCACCCCGCAAGGGGACTGAGTAAATCCCTGACGCTCTGCTGGCCGCTCTGTGCCGCCGTTGYTCATGGGCCTGTTGTACGGTATAAACTGTGACTGATCCGCAGCACCTGCAACAGCAACAGGTCTGAGAACCGAAGCCTGAGCTTGATAAAGAGTGGTCAAGATTTCAGGCTGAGATAATTTTAGGGCACCTTATAAGGAGGAGAGATAAAAATAGTCATTGCTGGCTTGCACCTAACTGCCAGCCAGCAGCAAGATCAATACATTTGTCAGGAGGGAAAGCACGCATGCAAAAACCYGGAGCCCGAGGCCTTCATGTGACAGGAGCAGAGCGTGACAGTGATGCCAGGCCTGGAAACCAGTGCCAGCCGGAGCTCAGCATCACCCCGCAAAAATACACTCTCTTCTGCAGCCTCATGGAGAACAAGGGGAAAGAGGACAGTGCTGCAATTGCAAGTACAGACTCCACCAAGCCAACTCACTGACAAGAAGGAAAAGCTGGTTTGACAGAGCTGTCTTCATCCCCGTGGAGTGGGCAAAGTTGCCTCTGAGCCAGGGGACAGAGGACATCAGGGCAGCTGATGCTGTTCAAGGGTTCCCTCTAGGCAGAGATGTTCTCTCCCCAGATGAGAGACCCTCTTGCCGGCCCCAACAGCAGCAATAGAGGGTCTTCCTATTGCCAGGAAGACGTAAAAGCCTCTTGCTGCCCTAGCGTCTGCTCCTCCACATCCCACCCAACACGAGCAGGAGGCTTCCAGCTGCACTGGCAGATGCTGACCAGGGAGRGAGACCACCCAGCAGCAGCCAGAGCTCGGGGCAGCGTGACCGCTCCGGCCTCTCACAGCATCATTGCACTGTACGTATGGGATACTGCTCCCAGGCCTGCTTTACCTTCGCTTGCAGTCCAGGGGCGATACGGGGCTCTCCCAGCTGTGTCTCCGTGAGGTAGACATGGACCTCACGAGCGTGGGGAAGGTCTCCTCGGCCTCCTGCAGCTCCAGCGCTTTGCCTGGCTCTGCAGGACACTCGGAGGTGCCAGTTCCCTCTTGTGGCGCTGCTGGGCAGGAGGAAACGCGGTCTCTGTTCAGAAAGTGGCAGTCGGCCTCCCCGTAACGTACCGAGCAGGAGACAGGATTGGAAAAAGCAACGTCCACAGACATTTTGCTCAAAACCCTTGGTCTCTCTTCCAAAAAGCGAAAGGCAGATGCAGCTTGGGGGGCTTGTTCTGGCTGTGATGCAGTCTCTGGTGCTGTGCCGGTAACCGGCAGGCTCAGAAACCCGAGATCTCTGTAATACTCCGTGCCGTGGAGAGCAGAGTCTGAGAGGAGATCCTCCGTGCTGCTGTGCAAATCTGCCRTCGGGGCGTCCAGCTCTACGGAAGACGAGTCCCCCTGCACAGGGAGCAACAGCTTGGCACGGCGTGAGCGTGCAAATCCCGTACACCCTTCCGAAGGCGTTGCGTGTATCCTGCAAAGGGGGCATTTCCCTGCGGAGCCATACCTGCTTCTCTGTCCTGTCTCACGGCAAACGGCCCCTGGCAGCTAGCCAGGCCCAGCCTGCAGCGTGCTTCCTCGCACCAGGCTTCGTAACACCCTCCTGCACCTCGCGGCCAGACTGTCCCACCCCACCTGCTCAGCTTGCTGCAGGGAGCCGCGGATGTTGCCCCCGAGGTCTCTCTGTCCCTTATTCCCACTAATGTGAATGTGAAGCCCGGAGCTTTTCCCCATCCTTATTCCACCCACGGGCCCCCCAGGATATGGTGCCGACCACCCCGTTTGCTGACCCTGGCCCCTGCCTCGCGCCGTGGCAGCAGAACAAAACAGGACACTTGCCTTTTCTTCAGCCATGCTAGTGAAGAAGGAGTCATTCTCGGCAATCAGGGATGGGAGGAAGTTTTTTCGGGGGTGAAACTCCGAGGCAGCGACGGCGCGGTCAGCAAATTCCCGTAAGCATGGCTTGCCCTCCGACCCTGCAAGAGAGAGAAGGGCGCAGCATGTGACCAGGCAGCCTGGAGGTGTGCAAAATCAGCCACACGCGGAGAGCTGACGTCTGGCGGCACTGCAACGCTCCACGTGTCCCTCTGCTCCCTCGCAGACAGCYGGTGCAGGCGGTGTCAGCGCCTTGGCAGCCTTGATCCTCTGGGAACGTGACGCAGGGGTCCCCTGACAGCAGAAACTTCACCCCGCGAGCCACGGCGTGTGCAAGGACAGAGACCAGGCTTGCACCGTCCCAGCCAGACACTTGTAGCGCTTCCTGTGCTACAGAGGCCGTTTCCGTAGCAGGACAGAAGAGTTAAGCACATCGTGACTGCTGTCATTTAGATTAGGGACCTTTAAAGCAGCGGGAATCCGTGAAAAAAATATATATATTGTCAGCAATTTCATTCTCGTCCTTAAAGGACAAAGGATGCCACTGGGAGGCAAGATCGGAGACGCATTAACGACTCCAGGCAAGACCAAACGTTTGGAGCAGTAGCGGAAGCACAAAATGCTCCTGGCACCGGGTCGCTGCGATACGCGTGGATTTTCCCCGCACGGGAGTGTTAAGCGAGCGTGCGCCTGCGTGTGCGTACACCATCTGATAACTCATTGAGGAGCAAAAACAAGGTCTGGACATGCTTCACGGTACGATATGTCGTCCAGCTGACTAAAGCACATTCCTATGTAACGAGACACAGTGTAAAAGTTAGCCACGATCTCTAAACCAGCGCATGACTCACAGAGGCCTTTTATTCCTTCGAGATGCATACAGCTGAGGGGAATGGAAAAAAGCCAGGTTGCTGGCTGAAGCGCCATGCTGGATGTCTGAGGATGCAGAGAACAACAGCAAGAGACTCTAAGAGGCCRTATCTACCCAAAGGGAAAAAGTTGTAAGAAACTGCTAGAAACCCATCGTACTCCAGGAAAGCCAAGGATAAAAACATTAACGTGAGTAAAGCATAGCTAAAAGCACAGTCTTGGAAACAGTAGATCCTGCTGTGGGTTTTAATGCTACACAGCGCAGCCAGAAATAGCATGGTGCCAACAAGAAAAAGGCAGCAAACGTGCGGGAGAGTTTGGAGGTTTGTTCCTTGGATCCCGCTGCACACTGCAGTTGCCAGAGGTTCTGCTTTAGGGAGTGTTTGGGGTGTTTAAATGTGTATGGTAATTTAATGTAAGGGGCTGTAAACAGCACACTAAAAAAAACACTCTATAAAGGCACTATTTTAATTAAGGGTTTTCTAACTATAAGAGCAGTGAAAATTTGAAACAGCCTAGCTAGGAAGGTGGTGGGATTTGCTTCACGGGAAATTTTTAATTGACAAACTCCTGCACAGGGTGTACAGACTGCCCTTGATCCACATCTATAACGCTTTATCTATAAAACTGGTAGGGGCTTAGCAAACCATTTAACCTCCCCCTTTTTTTCCCCCCCTGCTGTGCCTGGAATTGCTCTATTCAGCCTGTAATCAAAAATCAGTATTTTGAAATGAATAAGCATTTTAATGAGTGCAGGGTTTGGCACAAGCTTGGAAAAAAATGGGCAGCCAGAGATGTCAGGAGAGAATAAAAGCCACTAAACCCCCCCAAATAGCCTGGAGCAAAGCCAAAGGAGAACTGACCTCAGGGGAGCAACCAGGTCACTGGAAAGGTCCCGGGGGGGGGGGGTGAAGGCAAATTTTGCTTCCCCTCATACAWGTTATCTCCAGGGAAAGAAGTAAAAGGAGATTCCCTGCCCTCATCGCGCCTCGCTGCAGGGAACTCGCCTCGCAGAAGGGAGCGGAGCCCCGAGAGGCAGCAGGGACGGAGCCGCAGGAGCTGACAAGCGCTGCGCCCTGACGGAGGCCAGAGCCTGGCCCACAGGTTTAGTTAAAACAAAGAGGTATTTTCCTCTCGAGCAGGGCCACGTCCGGCCTGCCAAGGCTTCGCCGTGCCTGCCCGAGGCTCCAGCCTGCAGCTCCGAAGTGGATCCCTGGAACAGAGTCAGCAACGGCTCCTCGGAGGCCTGGAAATTATTCCCTGTGCTCTGCCTGTGCCGCGCAGGGCTAAGGATTTGGACAAAGCATAGGCTGCCGGCAAAAGACCCYCTCCAGCCCCACAGGAGGACTTACATCCTCCCCGGGCGCTTCAGACACTCCTGTTCAACACTCGATAAATCAGGCTCGCAGCCACCCTCCGGCGAACTCCGCCGCGCCGGCCGTTAGGCAGCAGCACGCAGAGCGCCCAGGGTTACGGCGACGGGGAGACCATTTTAGGCAATGTGTGAACACCAGACACGACAATTCAGAGCTCCCCGCATCTACTTCCCGCGCTAGCACCATGTATAGAGCCACGCTGCACCGACACGAGGGCAAGGGGGGTGCTGCGGGGGGGTTTTTTGGGGGGAAAAAACACTTTCAGGCTCAGGTTGCAGCAGGATGAGCAAGGAAAGGTCAGCGTAGAGCACACGCAGGAGGGAGGCAGGTCTGGGGGGCTGTGAACGTCCCCGTACCCACGATCAAGGTGGTCACCAACACAGCAAGAAGGGCCAGCAGGGGCCTCTTGAATCTCCTGGAACTGAACCTGGAGCTGAAGCTCCGTCTTGCTGCTGCACAGCGGGAAGGGACAGGGCATCTCTGCCCTCCGGCACAGCCAGACAACAGCGTTCACCTTTCCTCAGCTGAGGCTGGAGACAAGATGACAAAGTGACACTTCCAAGAGCACACTCTGTTTGCTTCAGGGGAACATTAAGCAGATTAGGTACTGCAGTTGCTTAATTCGCCTCTGTCCGGGAACCATAAAAGGTTATTGCTGCAGGGAGCAGCCTCATCAGAGGAATTCCCAAGGCAGAGCTGGGGAGGAAGCGCTGCTGGCTGATCCCGGCAGGTCCCTGCGGCTCACGAGCGGGGCTGTCCGGGGCTCTGCCAGGCCGGCAAACCATGACGAAGCCGGGCTCCTGCGTGGGGAGGAAGGAAGTAGTGACCGGCATCCACCGCATGTGATAGTCAGGAAGAGCCTCGGGGGTGTTGATGCCATGCAGACAGTGGGCCCAGCCAGCTGATCTGGTTCTTTTCAAGGAAAAAAACCCTCTGTCCTGCTGTAACCTGGTGCAAGGACACTGGGAGCCCAACAAAGGTTTAAATTCTTCCATTTCAGACCTGCAGTCCGGACCTCCCGCCCCTCTGCAGCTATCCGTGTGCCGATTTCACTCGGATGAGCCCGTCACCAGCGAACGGCTACAGCGGGGACGGCGGCTGAGCGGCTAGTGCTGGAAGCAGCTCTGCCAGCCACCGATTCGCCGCACCCTGGGACCAGCTCCCGGCCCTTCCTCACCCGCCTGCTCCGCTGGTCAGCGCAGGATGCCGATGGGCCCTGAGTGACCCTGGAGCCAGGCCAGCACTGGCGGGTGAAAACATTAGAGGAAACACGGGGCGCGAGCTCTCTCCTGGCAGGTCGCATCCTCTAAGCACCGGCTGCTCCCTGCATTTCCACCGTGGAAAGGCCACGCCAAACACGGCGGCGCAAAGGCACCGGACGGTTCTGCTAAGCGAAACAATCCTAGGAGGAAGGAAAGACCAGAGCATCTGGGCATTTCCCAGAAACCCGGGGCAGAGACTGCTGGGAAACCACCGAGAGCATCACAGACAAGAAACAAAAATCATGCAGTCCCAGCCCGGCTGCTCCCCTGCCGGCCCAGCACCAGCCGCCCTTTACATCCTGCCTTCCAGGATGACCAGAGCTATAGGATAAAACCTCTGTAAAGCAGGCGCTAAACCTGCTGTGCCAAAATCAGAGTAAGTGCAGCCCYTGGCGCGCTCTGGGCCCCAGGTCAGCAGCCGCTGGCAGCAGCRGGGATTGGCTCATGCGGCCGGGGCCGGAGGAGGGAAGAAGATAAGCTGTCCAACACTGTAACATACTGTACAGCGAGCTGCTGCCTTATCGCTGCGTCTGGGGCCTGGTTTTAGGGCATGCGGAGCTGGGGAAAAGGGTTCTAGCACGATCCAGCTGCTCCTCGGCTCGCTCTCAGCTGAAGGGTCGCAGCAGTTTGCTGACGAAGGATTTGCAGCCCCTCCGATACTCTCCGAGCCTCCAGCTAACAGACCCGATGCAGCTCCGTCAGTGACTCTTCCGGGCACCGAGGGACGGCCAAGTGCCACGGACAGACAGGCAGAGGCAGGAGAAGAGCTGGGCGAGACCCGGATGTTTTGTGTCCACGGTGCAAGCGCCAGTGGGACACACCGCTCGCGCTGGAGGGAGAGGGCCCTACYGGGACACGCTCCCCAAAGCGGTTAGTGCTTTGGTCGCTGTGAGGGTGCTTTATTTAGAATGGAAATTTGCCCAGCTGAGCCTTCCCGGCGAGGGTGAGGCCGTAACCAGCAGGCGCAGCACCAGCAGGGCTCAGGGGAACCGCTTGGTGCGCGCCGTGGGATGAGAGCCCTGCGCGATCCTGCTCCCTGCTCTGACTTTACCTCCCAGTGACCGTTTGGTTTGGATCTCACTCTCCTGCATCTCCATGGAGGAGACAGGAGAACCGAGGGGAGCAACGAGGGAGGAAGGAGCTGGCGCATGTCGAGAGCTCTAATGCCACAGTTAAACGTACCCAAAAGCATCAGCCTAAATCATCAGCCTCAGTGTTTGCAGGGAAGGACAGCGGAGGCCGGCTCCTCAGCGGCTGCAAGTGTCCTGCTTCCCGGGGCTCTGACTTTGCTCCTTCAAAGTCAAGGTACCGCGTACAGGAGCGAGGCCAGTTCACATCACTGCTAGTGTTTCCCGTCCCTGCTCTCCAACACYGCGATACCAAGTTGGTGCCACACCAACGGCTGCGGCTCAGCCTGTGCTCCGAACGCGGGGCTCTGCTTGGCAGCCCTYGCTGAAGGGCCGGGGGAGCCTTTCCCCCCGCCTCTGCTCAAACACCAGCCTCTCGGCACRCACAAAAAACGCTCAGTCCTCTCCAGGCAGCCGCGCAGAGACGGCTGCCTGCAAAAACGGGGACCTCCAGATCACTGACAACAAATCAAATCCATTACAAAACCAGAAGGCTGATATTTAACCCGTTACCCAGCCCCTAAAAGCACTCACAAGCCTTGAGAACAGCTTGCGGGAAGGAATAGCATTAACCAGTACTTAGGCAGCGTCCCCTGCGGAGGGGAGCAGCACGTACCCAACGCGCGCAGCCCTGCCTGGGGAACCCCGCGCTCGCCGCTACCTGCTCGCCGGGGACAGGCTCTCCTGGCTGCGCGCAGCAGCCCAGCTCCCGAAACACCGTCTCTCCCCACACACAGGCCATTACCTCGCTTAAAGGACCATCTCTTCTTCCAGCGCTTCGAGAACGACGGCCAGGAGTGGTTTAGCAGCGAGTCTGACATTTGGGAGCYCTCCAAGCCCCGCGCAAGGTATAACCCCAAGCAGAAGACAACAGCACAGAGCACAGCAGAGCTCAGCACGGTCTAAGGCAGCGCTGCAGGCTGCAGCCCAGGGGCTGCCAAGGGGGGAGTGGAGAAGCCAAGTGTTTTGTCAGAAGTATCAGCTGATGGAAGCTGTAGCCAGAGAGAAATTCCTGGTCTCCAGTGTTCCCACCTGTGTGACGGGTCAGTGACTTCCTGCGGCAGGGCCTGGGGATTAGCGGCCCCCAGAGCACTGAGCAGCCCCTGAACACTGATCCAGGCTTGCAGATGGAAACAGAAAGCAAGCTGTTAACACGCCATAACCTTCCCCTCGCTGCCAAAACCTCCTTGCTCCATTCGTGGTTATCAGAGGTCAGCCCGACAAACGGCCGCTTTTAAGTCAGTGCTGCAATGGTGCTGGCCCCCTTCACCTGCGAAACACGGGGGAAGAGTTAACACTGTGGGCTTGACGCTTACACTGTTGTTTGGCATCGTTTTCACGTACCAAAGCAGAGCCTCTGCAAGGGAAGGTGAGAGACYCCGTCCCTCTGCAACACCAGCAGCATCTTGCAGCTCTTCGCAAGTCCTCGTCCCCTGGCAAGGACCTTTTTCCAAGTGCTTCTCAGCTCCTCCATGCTATCAGGTACGTGGAGGCTGTCTCCAAACTGCCCAAGACCAAATCCCCCACCCTGAGTTCTCTGAACCTATTGCTTCCATCTGGCACCAGCCCCTCAGCCCAGACCGGCTCCAAACATAGCCCTCAGCCCCTTGATTAGGCTGAAGAAGCTGAGCTTTACCCCGTCCGCTCGTGGGCTTGCAGGCGAGACTGAACCTCTGCTCAGCTTCTGCCCTTGGCCCTGCTGAGCAAAGCACAGCAGTTGGGAACGGTCCCAGGCATCCCCACGGCAGAGCCCACCTTGGGCTGCTGTCACGCGCAGGTGGGTGGCAACGAGCATCGCCCTCACCCAGCCACAAACCCCAGGCTGTTGCCTGCCCAGCACAGCCCTCACCACATCTCCTCTGCTTGGATCTCCACCCCGAGAGCCGGCACCCAGCACCCAGCCCAGGAGCAGATGCTTTGGAAGAGGATCTGGGGGACTCAGCTGTGGGGCTCAGCCAGGCCCCCCTCTCCTGCCAAGCCAAACACCGTGGCTCCCAGCCAGGGGTGGTCCAAGGGCCCCTTCCTTTGGCAGGAGGCATCTTCACATGCCTTCAGCTGTGGCACAGCAACCAGCAGGAGCCAGGACCAGCACCCGTCAGGTGCTCAGACACCTCAGTCCTGCCCCGAAGGGAGCCACGGTTAAAGCCCAGCCTCCTCTCCTTCCCTTCGCTTGCAGCAGGTCTCCTCGTAGCCCGAGGCTCCATGGCCCAAGTTTTGCCTTCAAGCGTGTGTGTGGAGGGGGAAGGCTGAGCAAAGCCCAACACTTGGCCTTTTTGCTTCAAGGCTAGTTGCTTCCTCACGAGGCCTTGAGGAAGACGAGCGACAACCCCAGGAACGTGGGACGGAGCTCATATTGAGCACGACTTACCCCAAGGACAGGAGGCATCTCCCCGGCAAGCCTTCCAAGCACACTTACGCCTGACAGTCTCGCTTCTTCTCCAGATGCTGGAACGAAGTGAGGAGCAGAGACTCATTGGGGAAGCGGCAGCCGTGCAGCCGGTTTGCTCATGGGGACCTCTGGCTCAATCGTCTCACCACTTCCCCTTTCCGAGGGCACAAACAAACCCGCCTCTCCCATGCTGCAGTTCCTTCGACGGAGGGATCGGCGCTCCCCCTACGCTCGCTCCCTCTCTCGCAGGGGTTGCGGCTCTGGGGGGTCCAACAGAGCTGCCTCAGGGCTGCACAGCCCAAAATGCCCGCGCGGGAGCCTGGAGAGCAGCTGAACCAGCGATGGACGCGAGGCCAGCGATTGCCACAAACTGCTTCCTGTTCCGTTCAAAGAAAAACCACTTTGTGTGTGCGCCACAAAAGCCTTCCACACACCAGGGCTCCTTGCACCAACCCTCGCTGGCTTCATGCCGGAGGCAGCGAGGCCTGTTAACATTTCCTTGGGCTTCAGGAGCTGCCGATGCTCAGCGTGGATTGACAAGGAGCAACGTGAGGAACTGCACAGAAGACAGCAACGGAGACCTCGAAGCTCAGGTCTCAGTCTCGCACGGGACATGGGATGATGCAACAGAAAAGCACGGAAACGACTATCTCGTCTAAATACATCCGTGCAGCTAAGAGACCGATCAACAGGCACTTCAGCTCCCAAAGCAAGCAGGGAAGAGGGATGAGGCTGCGACCCCCCTGCCCTTCCCGCTGTCCGGCAGGCAGAGCCCAGGACGCTGCTGCGCTCCGGCTTCTAGGCGCAGGCATCCACTGCTTCCCAACAGCCCGTGGGCTGATGTGTGCACGTACCTCATCTCCCTGCCCCGAGCACACGCCAGCCCCAGCCGAGCCTTAATCGGAACAAGATCCGCTCACACTCCAATTACCCGGAGACCGCAGCTTTGGCAGCGCTTAGAATAGCAATTACCCAGTGCTCCAGGAAACCACAAGAGCGAAGAGAAATTAAACCTTAATTCCTCTGAAGTCCACAAGAGCTCGATAAGGATCAGAGCTCAGGGCTCTGCCTAAACCAGGCAGCTGCCCTAGCTGAAGGAATGGGGGAATCGTCCCCAGTTCAGACAAGGAGGAGACCTTCTCCTTCTGCCCGGTGGCTGAAGTGGTTCGGGGACGGCGATGCTGAGCTGTGCAGGCAGCGTAGATCAGCAACAAGGGCTAACAGCCCAAGGGCTGGACAAGCCTCAGCTGCCTCTCGCCAGCATCCCTGACCCGAGACCTTAGCAGGAAACAAACCTCCCGTGACAGCAAGTTCAAGTTTTGTGGCTTTGCGAAATTCTGCATTTTAGGAACCCCAGAGAACAAGCCTGTGCCAGCAGATGCAATTCCAAAACATTTTAAAGTATGTTTGTTTTTCATTGCTCTCTTATGGTAACAGAAATCCAGATGGGCCCAGAAAGTGCTGAAGATCTGCTGAGCCGCTTTGTGCGGCTGCCCAAAACACAAGCGCGGGTGGCACACGGAGAGCACAGCTGGCTGCAATTGCCTCTTACATTTATTATTTTCGGAGGCACTAGATGGCATCAGCACAGCACATTTTCTATCAACAAGCAACATGCTCCCCCCTTCCCCTTCCAGGCCATCACGGCCCTGGCTGGAGCTGGAGCAGTCCTTGCTGGATCAAGCAGGGATGGGGCAAGGAGGCCACGGGGCAAGGGTTCATCTCTAGCTCCTCAGGAAAAGGAGCACTTTTTGCAGAAAAAGAAAGTTGCATCAATCACATTCATAACAATTTATTGCTCAAGTGTCAAGAAGATGTTCTTGGGTCCTCCTGCACCTTGGGCCTGGGAGAGGTTGGTGGCAGCAGCCGCTGTCCCCGAAGCTCATCCTGTGCCCAGGTGCAGCCAGCTTTCCCGGGGAGAGGGACCCAGCCGCAGAGCAGCCCCCAGCTCATGGTCACGGCAGAGGAACCGGACCCGTTGGTGACTGCAGAGCATCTCCAGCGCCTTCAGGCTGGCGGGGAAAGGTCCTCACGCAAGCGGAGGCCTGGTGAAGAGCCCGAGTTGCGGCGTGGGCCGAGTTAGCCCACAGAGCAGGGCCTGTGGCCGGCCACCGGGACCAGGGAAGGAAACACAAAGCTACAGCCATTAATTCCACCAACCGCATTGCCCTAAAAATCACGCCCTGCTGGTGCCCACCACGGAGAGCCGGTGTCGGCCGCAGCTCCAGGGGCTCGTGGCTGCAGACCCTGCCAAGAAGGAACGATACGAAACGGAGCGGTTTTGCTCAAGAGGAGCAAAGCACGGTATTGCGTCTGAATGGCAAAATACATCTAGATGAAAAATAGCGACAGTAAGTCCCCAAGCTTGTTGTTGCAGCTGATCAGGAAGGAAATCTCACCTCTCAAAAAACCAAACCAAAAACAAACAAAAACCCTCCAAGAACACACCACCCCAAGATTAAAGTTAGAAGAACGAATGGTTTTACCTCTTGAGAGCTGCCCGACACAGAACATTAGGTGAGCTGGTTCCCAGTGCAAATCCGGTTACAGCTGCTCAGACTCAGGGATGAAGCAGGTCTCCTGGACAGGTTTTTTTTTTTATTTTAATTTTTTTTAACCACCTGTGTAGAAATTTGTCCTGCTAAAAGTGAGGAAAACCTGAGTCGGTGCACATGGAAATAAAAGACTGACATTACAGAAAGGCAGCTCTAGACACTCCAGGCAGAAGGAATCCCTTCGCCAATGTTTACCCAACRGCTTCATGCTACCAAAAACCGTACCAGCAGGCCACGGCCCTGGACAGATCACACAAGCCGTTTCGCAGAGTTCAACAGGCTTCAAACCACAAGCCTAAAACTGGCAGATCTGCATTTTTTATTATTTTTTTTTCTTTCTTAACACCATTCATTTTGTAACTGAAAGTATTGCTTATTCCAAGATATGAATTTAATGTTTTCTCTGTGGTAAAGCAGCATTCAGGGCTGCGCAGACAGCAGACAAAATGAACAGAGTTATTCTTGGATAATTTATTCAGAATTTTAATATAAACAGTTAATTGTTCAATATTCTGACGCACAGCAAGATTTTTTTCTTAATATTCAAAGATATTTTCTGTACATGTCACTGCTTGGCTCATATATGAAAACATTGAAAAAGTTTTTTTTTTTTCTTTTCTCCTTTTTTTTTTTTTAAACATGGCACATTTAATCCTTTATTTCAAATCAAGAGGTATCTGCAATACTATTTGTATTCTGGAACCTTTTATATGCAGAGAAAAAGGCAGAAGCAGCAAGATTAAACAGAAAACAAGACAAAAAAAAAAATTGAAGACTTCACAGAACATCACTTAACATGTAACTGAAACTGTCTTTAGTTTATTTAAGGTGCAAGCAGAACATTTGCTTTTGGCTGTGTTCGATAAAACCCACGTCCAGTGCCCACATCCATGCAGTTCCTCAAACACAAACCACTGTTTCGATACTTGAAGAAAGTGATCATTGCCCAAACTAAAGCAAAAAGGTAAAGCTTTTCTTTCTAAATAACATTCTAACTTTTCAAATTTAAAAGTGGCATTTCAAAAAAACCCCAAAAAACAAACAAAAAACCCCCAACCCCTGCATCAGCCAGTTTTCATGGGACTTCGTTAGGGGATAAGTAGGCAGAAACTAAGATGGCTGAAGCGTTACCAGCTGCTGCTGGGCAAATTCAGGTTTAACAGAAGAGCCGGGGTACAAGTCCAGCTAAGGTTCTCGTATTTCTCAGGTAATCCTGTCCCGGGCTCAAGCCGTGTTTTCTGTCAATAGTACTAAAAACTCGAGTCTTAGTAATACAAAGCCAGAGCCATAGTGGGGACACTGGGATTCAGCTAAGTGAGCGCATATCTGCCCCCATTTAAGCTCCGCTGATGGCTCCTTTGGCAGAGTTATTCCAGGTACCCCCGTCCGGGCCAGCCCGGGCTCCCACAGCCGCTTTCCGGACTAAGCGAGAGGAACTATGTACTCGGAACAAAATGACTACCATAACCATTATTTCTTGCTGATTCAAATATGCTGGCAAAAAAAAATAACAACACTGTAGGAGTTAATACTAACTTTATTATACGATATTTAAAAAGTCATTTCTCTACCTGTCCCCTTATAGCTTGCATTGTGCTGCAGTTGATTTGCTGAAACTGCAAGAATAAGTGCTTACTTTTGAAAAGGACAAGCAATTTAATTTTAAAAAGAAATACACATTTAATGACAGCAGATTTAATAAAAATGGTAGCTTTATGATTGCTTTTGAATAGTCCGATTCCTCCAAAAGTCAATTTTAACTACTGGCTTCACTCTTGTGATATTTGTAACAAGGCAAGCCAAAACAGAACAGGTCGAAGCATGTTAATGCTCTTACACCAACATTCACATACAGTATCCAAAGCAGAGTTAACACAGAGCCAAGCAGAAGGTAATAAAAAGGCCAAATTTAATTAAGTTCATACAAATATTAACTAATCTTATTTTGAATTTTATGCATTTCTGAAGTTACTATTTCTTGATTCCAATCCATTCAACAGCTCCTTTCCCTGGAAAACACACACAGGAAACTCTGAGGGGCATCAGCTGCTCTGCGGAGGKGATCGAGCTCCTGACACGCCAAGCCCACCTGGTCTGCAAGTCTTCACACGAGAAGTCAGGTGAGGCAGCTTCGAGGGAGGCTAGGACATAGCGAGAGGATCAGAGGGTTTTCTGCAGTTTCTCCTTCACTCTGCTATTACTCCACAGTCTCTGAACCAATCTCACATGGATCACGGGAGCACCTAGCACAGCCTTTAGACTAAGGTTTTATGGCACAAAGATACTGGTTTATTTTCTGACTTGTAAAACAAGGTTCCAGTCTTGATATCAGGAATCACTGCTAGCAGTGAGGGGCCCGGAGTACCTCAGGGTCCGTCTTCCTATCACAGTGACATTAAGAGGGAACTTGATTGCCTCCCTCCCTCCCCTAAACAGGGAAGCTCAAGGATAACTGACAGTACCCTACTTGCTCCTGTCTTTTCCTATTTGCCTTCATCATATATTTAGGTCAATAACACAATAAGCAACTTTGAGATTTTTCCAAAGAGATACCAACATTATATGCAACATACTAAAATTAAGCAAAGTGTCCCATTACTATAATACAAATTTAGGAGGAAAGAGATATACTACCCATAAATTAAGAGTACCCTTTAGCAACCTAAGAGCAGCCTCTTCATACCAACACAGCTGCTTTATTATCAACRTAAAATAGCGCTGTTGCAGCTTGGTCTATTTCCTATCATATTTCTGACCCTGTGCTGGCACAGAGTTTATGTTGATTAGCTCTTCTATTTTACAACACAACAGAGTATTTACAAGCAGCCAAGAACGACATGTTTTTAACCTAACAGACAAGCTTTGCAATGCTGCACTGTACTGCAAGAGAAGTACCAGATCTGCAAGAGGCATTCAGGAAGTGGCAATTGAATTTAATGTGCAAATGTTTCTCAGAAACATCTCCAGTCTCACGCTTCAAATATTTGCTCAATGGAAACACAGCAGAGCTTAGAAAGCTGCTTCTTGTGCTTCCTTCTTTTCTAGCTTTAGAGATAGCGAAGTTCTGGCTACTTGGTGGTGCCCCTTGCTGTCCCTGAACCACACACAGGAGGCGATGACTCCTCCTTAACTCATTTAAGGCTCTGCCCTGTGATGCGAGTGGGAACTTCTCAGCTGCCCTTCTGCAAAGGGCAGGATCAAGCCCCAGAGCAAATGCAAGTGCAAGAAAAGAGTGAGCTTCCCAGCTGCTGGTCAGAGCTGCCCTCCTCCAGCCGCTTCACCTGGTTTCCTGCACTACCATGTGGCTCCTCCTTATCACTTAATAGCGTGTGCTCGTGCTTCCGCTACAGCTGTGGTAGTCTCACCCCGATAGGGATCTCACCCAGCTGAAGAGCAGCAGCTCCCCGGATGAAGGCACAGCCACCTGTTGCATAACACACCTTCCTGGAAATGAATTCTGAGTAACACCTTGTACAGAGAAGGTTTCACCTAACAAATGCAATCTCAGCTTACACACAACCCCTGTTGTCTCTGAACAGGTATCAGCGAGATCCAAGCGAGGGACTTCCGCATCCCTAGGGTAAAGATCTTCCGACAATAGAGACCAAAGTGTCAACTGGGGGCTGAAAGTAAAGGATTTCCCAGAAGTGAGAGCTGGGCTTTACAGAAGATTGTCATTTACTCTTCCTAATTCTATAGCTAGGTAAGTGTAATCTTTAACAGCCATGAGTGGCAACCACTAGTGTTACTTTTTGTTCTTAAAGGGACTAGCTGTGGGGAAAAATGATATTCTTACCACTAGTACCATACGTCTTTCCTTATCCTTGGCACAATAWAGAAARGTGACCGGAGAAATCTTTATGCACRGTATTGGGTATAAACAACTGCTCAGTTTGGTGCAGAGTGAAGATGACAATATGAGCCACGTGAATGGACTGCCTGTCCACAAAGCAAAACACATATTCCCTTGTTCAGTGATCCGAGTGTTGCAAATCATGTGAGCTCAGAGGGCCAACCAATATCAATGAAATTTAAAAGCCTGACCCAATACAAGGTTCCAATGTTTATGTAATAGCTCTTCTATTCCTACAGTTATGATCGCTGCAATTTAAAATCTTACCAAAACAACGATATGTGGGAAAGGTTTATTTTAGAAGGTCACACCCTACTGGCATTGCTCCAGATTACCTGTGCACAGTGAGAAAGGCATGTGACCGAGATACCCAAATTCAGCCGGAACAACAAGGGCTAGTCACAGTCCCTGGTCCACATTGGCAAATACAGCTCCAGAAGGAAGCTGTCYATTCCTTTTAGATCATTAATTTGCAAAGGCCAAACATTTAAATGACTTTTTTTTTTTTAATTAATCACAACAGAACTAAGAGGATGATATCAGATCCAAATTGGCTATTGTGCATGTGGAACTGTAARTAGGTTCCTTTGGTCACTACTGCTCAGATTAGTGATAAACAGTGACTAGCTGTTCTCTTACCCCTTCCCTTCAGTGAATGGTCCCTAGTATTGGTATCAGCTGATATTGATTTTCCCTGATCCACAATAGGTCCAGACCAGAATATTTAAACAAGTTTAGAGGTGCACAGTATTAAAAATATCCTTAAGAAACATTGAGGTAGACTGCACCAGAACAGGACGAAAATACCATATCCACCTGCCAAGTTTTTACCAATACAAATTTACATGTTCTGTGTGTTTAAGAAAACAAATTGTTTGGTTTTTGTTTTACAGTGTTTTATATATTAAAATAAATAAAAAATTTCTAGTAAGAAAAACTTCTCTTCCTTAGAAAAGTGTGAGAATATGTCTTCTTTCCTGCAGTGTAGCATAGAGCTGCTAAACAGTTACTACTTTGTAAAGCAGAAGAAATGTAAACRAGGCCTTTAGAAATTGAAGGTTCTTACCCCATGTCTATACTGTCTATTTTCCATCTAACTTTGTGAGAAGTCTTTTTGTACCTTCCACCTTGGTTCAAACAGACCAGATTCAACAAGCACAAAGGGCTGACAATTCCTCGTGGTGCACAGAGTCCATAATCCTCCACAGATGTTGTCCTAACGGGTTTAGCTACGGTTTGGCTTGAGTGGAGCGGGATCCGAGAGGTGCTTCCCTACAAACTCCAACCCTGTTTCATTCAGTTACAGTGAGAAAGAAGCGGCATTGCCTGGGCTGGAATAAAAAGCCACACGTCAGTTTTGTGCAGCATCCCCACTCTTACCAAGTCAGAAAAACCTCATTTTCTCCCAGCAGAGAGAACAAGTAGGCATGTTCTTTTTCACTGGACTTCTCCAAGAGGAAAAGCGGAGAATTGAGCAGTCTCTCTCCCCTTTTAAAACCACCTCCTGTATTACAATGGCCTGCAACATCTATAATGTTCATTTCTTGCTTTAGCACTTCTCCCTGCCAGCACACCCCCTCATCACTGTGAGACACATTTAGTTTCACAATTATTTTCTAACATCTTGTGCTAATCAGCTCTGTCTTTTATGCAAACAGCAGCAAAACAAAGCACAGTCCAAAAGACAAAAGTTAACATCCTGAAGAGCTGAAAGCAGTAGCTAACGCATGTGCCCTGGGAAACGCGCAGGGCACAGCGCAGGTATCTCAGGAAAACATCAAAGGCCTGCAGGCAGCACTAGGCCAGACGCCTGAGCAGCAGCAGACAGGCAGCGGGTAGCTAACCACAGTCACGTTCAGCTTCTGCTTCATGTACAGAGCCAAGAACCTCGTGCTCTCCCCCCTTTAGATTGGCTTAGTGTCTCTTTTCGTTAGAGTCCTTGCTCTTCCCCGTGCCGGTTTCTTCTGTGGCACAACACGCACAGAAAGCGAAGCAAGGGGAGTGGGGGCAAAGAAGTAGCAGGACTCAGGACAGGGATATCCCGGTGTCCTTCAGCCCCCAACAACCAAGTTAAGTCCCAACTACTTTATCTCAGGGCTTCAACTGGAGCCAGCTGACTGCATTATATAAATCATGAAACTGTATTATAAAGCCTTGTCAAGTATAAACTTAACATGTGCTTCATAGCTCCTAAAAGGGTAATCAGCTAAAATTAGTTCATTCTGAAATCTTTGGACCACTTTAAGACCAAACAATCCCCCAAATTCTACCCTCCCGGAAAGGATCATAAACAGTCAATAATTTATATGAAGTTTAAATTTAAACTAAAGACATTTTAAATATGTTACAACAAACAATATATATACTCAATGCTGTAAGAACAGAAAACTCGGTATCTCAGGTCAGGGGACTCCTACTTCGTTTGGTCTTGAAAGTACCCATAAATCTCAGATTTCTGCTCCTTTGGCTCCCAGCACATTTTCCTCATTTGTTAATGAGAGAAAACCTACTCCCAAGAGTCCTTAGTACAAAAATAATCTGTTTAGGATTCAGTCACTCCAGGGAAATGGGGAAAAGATAAGTACACACTTCTGAGAAGAGGAAAGCTTCTGTGAGAACATACAAAACTTATGTACAAAAAGAAGTGTATATTTTGATATACATATACACCCCACATATATATACTGCACACACACGCGCACACACACACACGCACGCACCCCTGGGATTTAACCCATTTAAAAAGTATGAAAGCAGCAGCTATTGGTCAATCTGAGGATATGGCGCGTCTCATCGATGGGTGTTCAATCCTTCAGCTGTAGTGAAAAGTATGCCTGAAAGCCTGGAATTCTACTGAAAATGCTTTTGTCCTGCAGAAGTTTTGTTCCGCACCGTTACACTGTAGCTCAGATACCAGCAAATTTCACTTCTTTTGTTGGCAAACATGGATGCTCCTCCTTTAGTTTAACTGAAAAGGTCACTTCCTGTTTTGAAACCATGGTTACAGAAGGGACAGCAGCCATGGAAACCTTTTCCATTTATGTTCACAGATAAGTCCACTGACAACCAGTCAACTTGGCAAAAAAAAAAAGTATTAATCATAAGATGATTAAAAATCTGAAGAGTTTGTAGATGTGTGTCATACACTGTGGCAGCAATAAGAAGAGTCCTGAGATTTGTGAAGGGGAAAAAAGCAGACGCAACCCTTGGGCCAAACAGGAAGCGTTAGGAAGGACTTGACCTGGGCATGGAGAGAATCCGCCCATTTTTCTTGCCACCGTTCATGTGAGTGTAAGGTATGTGCTCTTCATAGTTCCCCTTGAGGGCCATGGAGGGTCCGTTGTCCCGCCCCAGGACTTTGTCCCTCTGCGAGTACGAGGAGGGATCGAGGGGAATGCTCTCCATGTTCTCAAAGTCCATCTCGTACTCCTCCGTTTCCAGAGGTTTGTTCTCCTCACTGTAAAAGAACGAGACCTCATGGAAGCTGGGGTGCAAGTCCTCCTTCAGCATCTCGATGATCTCGATGAAGGTGGGGCGCATTTTAGGGTTGTACTGCCAGCACATCTGCATCAGGCTGTGCCTGCATCAAGACAAACAAGCGTCAGGGACAGAAGAAACAATTCCACATAGGCAGGGCTGGCACAGATCAACACTTGTGTCCGTGTCAGACCACCCACAACAGGGCTACTCCTCTGGTCCTCGATCCCCCTGTCCCTACTGGAGTTGTGTTTGTGCTTCCTCCAGTCTCCATTTTTGCCTGTAGATCCTTAACGCTCCTTTTTCGCTATTTCTGTCTAAATCAACAATTCTTTCCAATTCCTTCAATTGTTCTTAACTCAGCTTCCAAAGGAAACAGAGCTGTACTTCACATACTCTGCGTGCAGGCACACACATGCTTACATCCAGGTCACAATTTTTTAATTCATTGACTAATTTTGCCTCAACCTGAAAGATAACTAAATTCCCAAAACCTCAAGGAAAACAGGAGGTTGTGCAGAGGACAGAAGTCCTGTAAACATCCCACCTACGAGAAAGACTGCAGCAAGAGGTCATATGTTATCAGACACCATGAAGAAAGAACTTACAAGTGTCCTAAGTMCAAATACACTTTCAAACTGGAGTTTGTAATTAGCCACCAGAGAAAAGTCCCCAGGAGAGCAGGCTTTTATCATAAGGATACTCACAAAACATGTTTATTTTTTGACTGTGGAGCTGGACATGCTGTTTTGGCTAGAACTGGGCTGGGGTAAGAGGTTACTGAAACCAGCTAGTTACTGTCAGCGTTCCCCTTCCCAGCCAGGGCTCCTTCCCCTCATCTCTGCGTCCTGCTTCACTTGTGGCTCCTTAGGCCCCTTCTGTCAAAATGACCTAGTTCAGGTTAAACACTTAGTAACAGGATTTTTTAATTACTCTGACAGAAACAGCTTAGGGAGCACCTGGGTATGCAGCTGCRCTGGCAGATTGGGGGATGCAATAACCCTCAGACAGCGAGCGTCACGAGCAGCTGTGGACAGTAACCCTTAACCCCGGCACAGGAGAACATCTGGCTTCGGTTTCTAATCCTCTGCAAGGTGTTTTTCACTGTGTCTCCGCACAGTGCCCCCTTTTTCCTCTCRGCTTGCAGGCAGCCTAGCCTTGGTCTCTTAAGTGGAGCAATGAGTCTGCCACAGAAATGAAAAGGCCGCAGACATGATAAACAGCTGCTGCCTCAGCCAAGCGCTCTCCTACCTTTACCTTCTCATTAGCCATAAATTGGATTTCTGAAAATTAGCAGTTAAACACTGTAATTCTCAAGGCAATGCAATACCAAACTATTAACGTAGTACAGAGAGATGATTTATGCAAAACCTCAGCAGACCTTGGATTAGCAAGCTGCTTTCCAGCCTCTACAGCCACGTGGATGCAGACTGTGGCCAGGCCCTGCCACGTTACATATGTAAACCGCCATTCAGCAGCATGCAGAAGGGCAAAAGCATTTTGCTTGGGGCAACTGATGCAGTGCTTATTTGTAGTTTAAGCTTTTCCTGTGCTTTATACTTCATTCTCTTGAGTCTGTACTCCTGATATAAGGTCCAGGCTGGTTTCATTTCTCCGTTCTAGGGAAATAGGCTGGCTTGGGACTCCAGCTTTAATTCCTGGCTCTCTGAGGATGTGTTGGTTGCATTTCTAGGGCAGGTGGCTCACTACATTCTGCTTTGTTCTTCCACCAGCAGAGAAGGGGCTAAGAGGTGCCACATGTGGGGCCACCTCTGTTGACCACACTGTAGCGAAAGTGCAGCTTGTTCATTRCCACCTGCTTTGCTACTTACAGCCTCTCTGGGCAGTTGTCCGGCTGATCCAGGTATCCTCCATCCATTACAAACTTTAGCACCTGTTCGTTGGAGAGTCCCTGGTACGGCTGCTCTGCTAAACTGCTTATTTCCCAAAGGACAACACCAAATGACCTAAGAAAAAAGACAAGATTGGTAAGAATATAATATCCTGGAGATCTTTAAGTGACATTCTTAATTCGGAGAACATATTTTAAAAGAACAACTATATTTTTAGGCTTAGTTTTAAGAACAATGCTTTGTTTTGTTTGTATTCTGAAGAAGTCAGCGACTCACACAATTTAAATCAAGCGTGTTAAAGTAGCGAGCTCTCCTGCTAGAATTCAGCCTGGAAGGCAGAGCACAACTTACCACACATCTGAATAAGCAGTGAAAACACCATCCTTTAGTGATTCAGGTGCCATCCACCGCACCGGCAGYAGTCCTTTGCCTCCTTTTCGGTAATAATCTGTCTCATAGATATCTCTGGTCATGCCAAAGTCTGAGAAAAGCAATTGGGATGTATTAGATGTCTCTGCGCTGAGCTCGGCTGGTTAACTGATGGTTACTGAGAGGAAGCGYGCTGCTAAACACGCACGATCAAAACCATCCCAGCCGGCAGGGGTGGGCACTGGGTGGAGGATGCCTCCCTGCACCTTCCACCGGCAGATTCCCTGAACCGCTTCACCACCTCTGCGGCGCCAGTGGGGCAGCTGCCCACCTCCGAGCTTTTCCTACGACTTTCACTGTGCAGCACCTCTAGATGAACATTTCTTTCCTCTGACATCAGGCTACTGCTATATACCCGATAAGCCTCCAGCATCCCAACCTTTCAGTCGTTTGTCCCCTTGTGATTAGCATCCAAAACATTTTCCTCTTCCTTGCATTTTTTTTTCCTTTTCTGAACTATTATAGGGCCATGATAGAGACTCCAGAGATGCAACTTTTAGTGACAGCTTCTAGTCTAAACATATTCATTCCCTTTAAGTAAAACAGAGCTCTTTGCTGCATTTCCAAAGGGAGCCAGTGGAAATCATGTGCATTTACAGCATTGGTCTTGAATTTCATAGAGTCGCCTTTTCAACAGATATGACCCACAGAATTATCTTCTGACCATACACTACATACCTCCAATTTTTACAGTGAAGTCTTCTGCAACCATACAGTTACGAGCTGCAAGATCTCTGTGGACAAATTTTTTGGCATTCAGATAGGCCATACCATCAGCAATCTCTGCAGCCATCTGGATCATTTCTCTCAGCGTTGGTGGGGGACGACCAGGGTTATTCTACAAGAGAGGAAAAAAAAGGGRAAAAAAAAAGTATTAGAAACCAAATCAAGTTAGTCTGCTACACAACACAGTCCCTCTCTCCTCTCTTTACCTCAGCATCAGGTCTCAAAGAGCGAAGGTAGCTTTTCAAATCTCCATGTGCCATTAACTCCATGACCACTAGAGTAGGTTGCCCCTTGGAGACCACCCCGAGGAGGCGAACCTGGAAAACAAACGAGAATTTCCTTTGGGGTTGTGTCCAAACACACTGGGCAGAGCCCAGCTATGAAAACAGAGCGTTACTACAGAGCCAAGCCTGCCCTGAAGAGCACCACAGAACCCTCTCACACAGAGAGGTTTGGAAAGAGCAAAAGTGAAATGATGCAGGCAGATGCACATGTTTTATAGAAACATAAGACATGGAAAGATCCCAGCTCTTCTTGATCAGTTGTCTCTTCAGAAGGGCTACTTTTGTAACCTGAATATCAAGCTTTGAAAGCATTAAAGAAGCATTAGTTACGTGGTGGGACTTTCACTTGCTAACCATGTAAAGGCACACAGTGCTGCTTACCACATGATGGCAGCTGAACCCTTTCATCACAGAAGCTTCGTTTAGGAATTCAATGCGCTCTCGGAGGCTGGCTGATTCATTAACAGTTTTTACAGCTACTCGAGTCTCTGGCTCTCCCTTTACTATGTCCTTGGCAATCCCTTCATACACCATGCCGAAAGAGCCCTGTCCCAGCTCTCGGAGGAGAGTGATCTTGTCTCGTGGAACCTCCCACTCGTCCGGGACATAAACTGTTAAACAGAGGGAGATACTTCTGAATGGAGAGAGCATCGTTTGAGAGAGATTTCTGTAGCAGGCTTCTGTAGCACTGCCACAGGATACTGGGGATATAAACGTCTCCAAAAAATGGCTAGAAAAATCCATAAAGGAAAAAGCCAACCCCATACTGCAGCACTGTCTGAATGACTAAAGGAGAAAGGCAGCACAGCAGACAGCACTCATTGCTCTCACCATCACTGGCGCTGAGGTATTCGGGGTTAGAGGATGCATAGAGTGGCCCAGTTGGTCCTTCAGTTTGTCTGGAAGAGATAGAGAAGCTTTTCAGTGCATTTGCAGCCTTTGACACTTTTGGACTTAAGACAGTCTCACTAATTCCCAAAGCATACAGCAAATACAAAGTGACCTAGTGTCCAAAAGCACAAAATATTTCCTAAACTAATGTTCAAATCATTATCTAAATAGAAAATAAAGACAATACTGCACAGAATTACTTCCAACAAGTAAACAAAACCTTTGGATACAAGTTTTATTTGTTCTGGTGAAAACCACACAAGATTGCACCCACCTCTTTTTCACAAGCACGTAAGCAGCTCCAATAATTCCAGCAATTATTATCGCAAAAATGATCGGGACAATTATAACAGCAATATTAGGCTGAGCATTCACTAAGAGAGAAAGAGAGAGTCAGAGGTATTATACAGGCCTCAAAATGCAAGTCTTTTCCTGAATAAAATCTGCCCCTTGAATAAATAGAAACGAACGTGAAGCTAGAGGTTGCTTCAGATACAAAACGCAGAGCTGCTCAGAATGAGAACTCAAACTGCAGTTCAACAAGTGAAAGAAACCGATACACTTGTAAGTATTTTCAGTTTCTTGAAAGTACATGTATTGATAAACATCTTATGACCCTCTACAGTTGCAATCTTCCAACAGCAATCTGGGTTTCTATCAGCAATTAAATGTTGGGGAAGAAAAAAAAAATAAAAAAAATCCAAACTCACAATAATCAGCCACATAGAAGTAGGTAGGTTCTGTCCATGAGCCATTTCCAGCCAGTGAGGTAGCTCGTATACGGACACTGTAGTTGCCAGGCTGCAGTCCACGCAGTTTACAGCCCTGTTCACTGGCAAAATGCTTACGGGAAACGCAGTAGTGGGCTTCCTGCAAGCAGAGGGAAGAGGAAGCTGCATTACGCTGCCTCTGCAACAATCCAGAGGCCTATAACGGCTAATAGGATTTCCTCCTCACCTCCCCGACTGGCAAATGCACACAAATATTGCTTTCGCATGCTCAGGTCTATTCCAATASAGTGGTTTGTCCTGGATTTGCATTTTACAGTTTAAGTAGTTCAGATTACACAGAACGTATGCCATTTGCTGTACTATACCTCAGCCCTGAAACCCGACCTCGGCTGGCAAGCCCTCCTGCCCACACGGCACTGCCATTCTGCACAGGCAGCAGGGCTGCCCTCTTGCCGCTCAACGCTTCCTTAGTATCTTTAAGGGACTGAAATTTAGATCTATAATTTCCGTCCTTCTGTGAAATAAAACTCCTAGGCAAGTCTAGGCAGAAAGTTAGCAAATTAGATATTCCTATTTGTCTAAGAGGCACTGAAGAGACAAATTTTTAGGTCTCGATGTCACCACAGAGGCTTCCAGAGGATACAAGCTCACTAGCAAATTTTTGTATCACATTGGTTCATGCAAAAGGAAACTGAAAGGACAGAACACCTTATGCACTCAGACTAACACAGCCTGGACAGTTCTGGGTTCCCATGGAYTACTGCAGCAAGCGCTGTCTTGAAGTGCATCTGCTCTCCCAAAACCAGTACAGAGCCATGCTCAGTGCTAATCCTAAAGTGACAAAACACGTAGCCACATCCCAGCGGTGATATAGGAGGTAGGATGCCAAAAGTGACACAAGAACCCAGAGAGAGAAATGCAGAAGGGTCTCTACAAATCCAACTTCCAGCCTCCCCAGGATCACCCCTAACAGAGCCTCCCCTGAAGGGAGCGAAGCACAGAGCTGCTCCTCCAAACGTGCCAAGTTAAGGAACAAGCAGAAGTTCTCACCTCTGTCTCCCCAAGACGTCCATAATTCACTTCATACAGCACAATAAGACCATTTGGTTCCTTCGGTTCCTGCCACTTCAAATGCACGGTATTTTTTTCCACCAGTTCATGGGTTACTAGACCAACGATGTCATCGGCCTTAGCTGGAACCACGGTCATGATTAATAACAGTGTTTATTTCACGTCTTTTACAGAAAGCAAAACTGCCAGTACTTTATACATCATCCTTTTGTATCCGGGAATAATGAAAGCGCCAGCTCTACATGGCGTTTTGCTACTGCAGCTGGCTCCCACAGGAAAAACACCCTTCTGACCATATCCCATCAACCCAAAGAAAAGCTTGGGAAGATAATTACCTTCTGGCATGGTCCTGGCACTGACATAAGCTGCAACACTGCATCGGGATTCCTGAGCATCATGGTTACAAGCATGGAGCTCAATGCGATACCCTGTAAAATGCCGCAGGCCGGAGATAACCAAGGACTCCTTAGACTTAACTTTTTCAAAAGGTTTCTGTTCATCTGTGTTCTCAGACGCTGCTACAGAAGCGTTCGGAGAGGACGGGATGGTGGGTATCACCACAGTGGCATTTGCCATGGAGCCAAGGTCTCTTCGTTTTCTTGATGGCCTGTCAAATATTACATGTTAAAGTGTTATTTATCATCTTCAATGTAAGCACATTTATCTGAAAAGAAAGAGAAACTGAAGAGCTCAGAGTACAACTGAAAACTCAAATTCAAGCCTCATATTTACAAGGCAACAACAACCAAGAAATTCAGGAGATATATACATATATATATATACACACACACACACACATATATATATATATATATATATATATAAAATTTAAAAACAACAAATCTGTCTCACCCCCTGCAATGGGCATGGCTTTAAGTTCCTGTGTCCTTGAGACACCTTCCCTGCACAAGCACATACATCAGAAAAATATGAAAGCATAAGACCAGTTTCACAGCTCACTGGAATGAATTCACCACTCGGATTCAGATTTAGGATTCAATCTATTTAGATACTTTAAACCTTTTCATGAGAGACCAAATATTTTTAAGTCCTTTCCAACAGACAATTAAAATGGGCAGATTCGCATTATATATATTTATTGTGCTGTTTGTTAACCAAAGATTGCCTCTCAAATTATTGCACATTAGTCTGGAAATCAGTTTCTGCAGTTGTGAAAATAAAACTGACAGTGTGATCTTGTCAACTCCCCTGTCTGCAAGGGAACACTACAAGCCAGCTTTAAGTCAGATTATGTTAAATAAACAAACAAAAATCAGTCCAACAGAATTAAGAACCATTCAAAAAACTTAGTTTACTTGGAGAAAAAAAAMCCCAACAACTACCAAACCAAAACTCCTTGTTCTAATATCAAGACAGTGACGCTTTACTTCCTGCAAGACACTCACAAACAGGAATCCCAGGTTGGGAACTAAGCAACTGGGGGAAATTGGTAATAGTATTCAGCTACACAAAAAGGAATTAATGCCATTTGAAAAGTGGATCATGTATTTTAAGAGGATGATGATCTTTTTTTGTGCRTGCATGTGCGTGCAGCTATTAAAGGGTACAAAGAGTGACCTGAACTGAACCCACACTTGAAGCATCTCCAGTCTCTAAAAACGTAACAAGCTGTTGAAGCAAATCTTCACTGCTGAACTGAACTTTCCACTGCCACCCTCTGATTACCAAGCAAATGACTGGCCAACTGGAACTACAGCAGGTGCCTGCATGGATCAGGTCTTTGTCTGCAATCCCCAGTTCCATTTTCTGATGTTATTTTTCCTCAAACTACAAATGCAGCCAGTCGGAAAGCAGATTTTAAGATTTCCTCAAACTAAACATCACCTTGCATACAGCAACGTAAGCAYGTTTGTCCACCTAAGGAAAAAATGGGATGCCAAATGGCAGGTTCAGCAGAGCACATTCCAGGTTTTAGTTTTCTCTTCCCGCAATTACTAATTAACTCCAGAGACATCGTTTTTAAGTTGCTGTTATCTTGACTTGTGCATTGTTCTGAAGAGAGTCCCCCAACAGTGGGACAGAGTTCAAAGATCCAGGTCTGGGTCATGCCACCTCCCTCCTTTAGAAGGGATCTTTACGGTCAACCAGAATCTTGTTTGTACTTAAAAGCAAAGCTACACCCCACTGTTTACAAAGTGTGGATTCAGCTGTTCCTCGTGTTTGAGAGAGTTGTTTTTCACAAGTAAAACAATAACTAGGCCACTGATGCAACACAACAACAACTTCTTCCTTCTTGAGTAACAGAAAGCAAGAAAAACTTCTGAAGCTGTGAACCCAGACCTTCACGTATTTATTATCCTAGATTTGCAACGATTTTCTTGCTAAGCCCTCTGCATTTTCAGCCATCTGACGTCTTTCCACAGTTGTTCCAGTGCAACTTTCATCATGACTCATGGCCATTTCAGTAGCTCCAGTGAGCTGCCATGTGAAATACTCAGGTTTAGATTCCTTTTCCTCCTACTACCGGAGATTATCGGCATGTGTGAGGGCTCTCAGAAGAGCAGCCATTTAGTTCCCCTCTGCCTCTCAGGACTTATTACTTTTGAACACTTTCCATACTTTTCACAGAATCAGAGTTGCTGAGGTTGGAAGTGACCTCTGGAGATCATCTAATCCAACCGCTCTGCTCAAAGCGGGGTCAACCAGAGCAGGTTGCTCAGGGCTGGGTCCACTGGGTTTGGGTATCTCCAAGGACGGAGACTCCACAGCACCTCTGGGCATCCTGTTCCAGTGTTCGATTACCCTTTTGTTCCAATCTGTGAAAAACTCTTTCCCGTATAGAGTGAATAACACAGTAAAGAAGAAACAAAGCATCAGCTTCTGACGGCCACTTTGTTAGCTACAAAGGGATGTTACAAAGCACATGGCATAAAGACACCCACTAGCTGCGACTGGGAAGGTGGGTACGGCAAGAAGCATTTAGGAACTTCTCGCTTGCCTTGCCAATGCCAAAACAAGTTAACCCACAAGACTTGCAACTCTCAGAATATCTAATTAACTGTGCACAAGGCAAAGGAACAGCTCTGGGATTTCCACAGGGGTTCTGAGAAAGTCAGGTAAGATCAGACCTGGACTGCGGCGGAGCATGGCAGACCTGCGGTAGAGCCTAGGACCAAAAGGATACTGCACAGGGATCAGATAGCTGGGAACGGGACAGGAGGAGAAAAATGGTACACAGAAAACAAGGAGACAAGACATAGGTGGTGCAACTTCTCAGCTGCTCTACTGTCTTCTCCAGCCCTGCCATTTCCCCCTCTGCTAGTCTCATCTCCAAGATTCCTCCCAGGGACTGCCAGAAGGCTTCTTTTCCCGCCCCCTCCAGGAGGAAGCCACAACAGTGCCCTGAGAGAGGCTGACAAACTATCAGAAGCAATATAAAACAGAACCTGAAGTCAAACACGCTTCGTGTTCAGCTGCCAGGCTCTAGATAGGGGGTCCTATGAGCTGGCAAAAGGCATAATCATCTAATTACTTTGCCACAGCCTGAAACCTGTCAGAAAAGACAAGCAGGCTGCATGTCAGCAGGACAGTATCTCTGCTGCTCGCTCATCATACCAGCAAAAGGGAGCTGTATTGAAATGATTAATCTATCTAGGGGAAGTGGAACTTCGTCCTTCGCAGGCTGACAAGGTGGCGCATCCTGGTGATTGGTTTCTTCCTAAAATACATACCCCAGAAACTGGCCTGAGAAGCATCCTGAGCTGGCTGCACAATAAGATTGAGAGAGAAAAAGAAATCAAAAAAAGGAAAAAAAAAAAAATCAGATCATCAGAATTGTCTGCCTATATCAAGAGGAGTTTGGCTTCTGAACAGGGCTTGCTTTTTCYTCTGGTTTTGAGCATGCTGTGTCCTGGGCATCATTTTGCACACTGAAACTTGTTCTGATCAGCACTAACAACAAGGAAATAGCACAGGAGTGACTCTGCACAAACTTCCATGTGACAGCAGCAGGCATCAATCAGGCTCACAGAGAAGAGATACTGCCTAGTAATGCACTCTTAATAAGAAAAAGAGTTCACTGCAGTAACTTGGCTTTTGTCAAGCAGCTGCAAACAAAGGTTTAGCCAAACGCAGTAAGCTGAGAACAAATTTAGAGCACAAAATACATGACAGTGACAAGGGTAAATCATTACAAACTCTAACCTGATTCCCAGCGATTCCTCTGTAAGTTGGATATGAAGTGTGAAGATATTCAACACCACTTAATGTGACACTGTGTGTGCCATTCAAAACAGGACATTTACCACCCACAGCAGTTGCATTCCTCATGGTATTGGAGGTATTTCCCAGACTAAGTGCAAGGAAGACCGCAAATACCGCACTAAAGGACAAGGCTGTGGCATGGTAAACTTCCCTTTTTCTTTTCTTTTCAACTCGATAAAAAGCTAGACCACAAAATTCTAATACAGAAAAAAAAGGCTATTTCTGGCATCGCACAAGTTTAAATGAGCTGCAGGTTTTTTAGCCATTTGTTGAGGATTCTCACTTTATTCTCAAGCTGAGGAGAATTCAGAGACAGGAAACACAGCAGGATCTTCCAAATCTGTAATAACATCACTCGTAGGTGCTCAGCTTTCACTGGTCTCAGATGCACCTAATCAGCTGGACTACACAGTCCCATGGAAGCCCAGAGACTGGCAGTATGGCCCTGTCCAGCCCAGTACTTTTGTTTAATAATTAATTACATTTCCCTACCCCACACCACTTGGACAATAATTTTGGCTATTTGTACCTGGGGACAAAAACCTCATTGTGAAGATAGTTCTCAAACGTCTTGCGGAAGGCAGACTCTTCCAGCTCCTTTTGTATTTGAGAGTCTGTTTTAGGACAGGAACAGCATTCTCCGCTGACATCCTCATTTTCACTTTGATTGTATTTCTGAGGGTCTTCGGATTCAAAAGGAGGAGACCACGTCCTTGAGGGCAGTTTTAATCCTATGGACAAAACCATTTAATATTATTCTGAAGCTCGACATGGCAGAAGCAGACGTTTGATCCTACCATGGGAAAACAGCTAATAGGCAAGATCCCAAACTAGTGTATGCTAGAGTCATAGCACATTTGGGCATCCTGAACTCTTGCATCCAAGCTCAAGCAGTTTTCCCCTTTTTATGACTGGCCTTTGATTCAAATCTATGCTAGCTTTGAAAAAAAAGCTCAGATGTTGCTGTAGCCAAACAGAATTCCAGCCCAGTTCATCTCAGTGCAGAAAACAGAGCAGCAAATGAGGTTCTGGGAGTCCTCAGTGAAACTCCTAATCCTGAAAGCTTTCCAAAAACAAAGGCACAGGATGACTTCAAAAGTTAACCTGGCCACAGATCTCAAGAAACACTAACATTTTATCTTACTATCTCCATARTTGTTTTTATACTTGTTACTCATGTTTAAAAGGAACAAGTGCAGATGGGAGATCCCCAAAGGATAAAATAGCTGATTACTTTGTGTAAAAAATGTTTTTTGGAGAGCTTTCTGTACATGACCTGGCAGAAGTGACTAATGTACAATATAACTGAACAGTGGGAGAACACAGCTGCATCACAGCCTGTTTCTTGAACAATAGTCTTGAAAACAGCAAAATTGGGCATTTAAATTACCTCAAAGATGTGTGAAAGAAATCTCCACGGACAATGCCAAGATAGCCTCACCACCCGGAAAGCTTGAAAGCCAGGCACAGAGCAGCACACACTCACCCTTTAAGCAGTAATCCAGTTCATAAAGCTCGCTATCTTCCGCCTGCTGCTGCCAGAACACCAGGTAGTGCGTGATGTTCCCATTGGGCTCGGAGGGGGGCTTCCATTTCAGAATGATTTGGGATGAAGAATTAGAAACAGATATCGGATCTAATGGGACTGAAGGAACTGTGGGGGGGGAAAGAAAGAGATATGGGTCACTTCCACTGCTCTGTGAGGCCTGGACAGAACATGAGACAAGCACAGGGAAGTTTCCTTTTCCACAGGAAGAAAGTGTTCTCCAGGGTAGGCACAGTGACACTCAATAAACCTGCAGGAGGTTGCACCAGTGTGCACGTGAGCTCTCCTCTTACATACACGCAAACATGGTGAAAGAAGTGCTTATTAGTACCCTCGCCCCATTCAGGGAGATACATTCTTCCATTTGCTTTGGAATATCTGCCTACGAAATAAAGCAGCAACGTCAGTGGAAAGTGCCACGGCCATGGAGCTATCATGACTACCAGTCAAAAGATGACTTTGGTCTATTTTGCTGTTTGCAAAGCAACATTAATTTAATGATACTGACCAGTAGCGTTGGTCTGGACGTAGATAATTTCACTCTTTGCACCATATGTCCTTCGTTCATCTGAGAAGGTGACCAGGGTTTTAACAAACACAGCGTACTGCGTCCATGGCTTCAAGCCCCTCAGAAGCCAGCCTGGCTGGGCCTGGGCTTTGGGCTCATTTGACCGTGGAGGAGGGTCAACATCCACAACTGTCCAGCTGTTTGACCCACAAGCATCTTGGCCATCAAACTCAGTCACATTTTGGTAGGGACTTAAAAGGAAAAAAAAAAGTCTCAAATTAACAAAATCCTGATTTCAGGCTTTTAGGAACATTACAGGGATTCTGGAAATGAGGCATAGCAAGTTTTGCAACCCAGTCTCCTCACACTACCACCGATCAGGAGCTGTTCCACAAACAATCCAGACAACTAAATCCAGGCTCATTATTTTCAGCTTGAAAAAACTGAATTGATGAAAATCAGTTTGGTAACCTTGATTTTTAAAGAATGGTTCCCATCTAAAAGGGAATAAATATCTCATCATCCCGTGGAGACAATGGGGAGATGATAAATACACCCCCGCAGTTAGGGCATGTATGGATGTGCAGAACAGTTGGAACAACTAATGTTGGATTGCTCTTAAATGAGGAATATTGACTGTGTAAAGCTCAGTTAAGTCAGGGATCTTAATTAGCACTTACATAAACAGGTAGCACTGGAAACTAAGTGAAAGAGCCAGAAAATCACAGAGACTAAATAGCTATGTCCACRACAGGTTTAATATGTACTCTTTAATGCCAGCTGTCATTTGTGGAAGCCCAGCATGGCTGCTATTTTGCACCCCAACTGCGGCTCACTGGAGGTACCCTCTTCTTAAGCTTCCACTTACGCTTCTTTGTAAAAAAGCATAAATCCCAGGAGATCACGGAAATCAGGCGGCCAGTATGGCTCCCACTTCAACAGGATCTTGTCATGAGATGTTCTAATAGAAGAAAATTTCAGCAATTCATTTTCACCTATAACAAAAGAGAAATGACAATGATTTTGTTGATGTTGAAAGTAATGTTTTCTATTTGTAATTAATTTAGAATTTTCTGTTTTTCACAGATGAATACGAGGAGCCTTAGCATTGAGAAGARCTGCTCACTAAAACCTTATCTTTGACGCTATCCGTGCTTTGAGCCAGGGTTTGGAACAGATGATCTCCACGGGTTACTGCCCTCTTAAATTATTCTGTGGTTTTATGAAAATGATCCTGCAGAAGATCTGAACTAAATTCTAGTTAGCTGGAAATCTGTAAGTAGCATATTTTAAAATTCATGACAATCTGCATAGATGAACCCAGCAGAATGGTTTGCATAGCTTATGCAGCCTCTGTCCTCAAAGGGAGTGAATTCCCAGCCTTGCCCGGGAGTAGCGTGGTCCCTTTGCAAACAGCAGGGCAGGACAACAAATAGTCGCAGGAGGGTGGAGTTTCGAGACTCGGGGAAGCGTTAGGCTACGGTATGTCCAAGCAGCCCAAGAGGGACAAGCTGTGTAGCTCTGATCGGATTTGCCATTCCGGCAGTAGCTGCACGAGGGAGGAAGAACATTCATTTCACTGGCACCACATCCAGAACAAACAAGGGCTTTTTTATAAGGAGGATGCTGCCAACGTGAGAACTAGACTTGAAACAAAAACAAACAAAAAGCCAAACACACTGGCAACATGTGGTCTGGCGGGGGGAGGCGAGGAGAACAGCACAGCAGAGCGGAGTTAAAGCTGGCAAAGAGAAAGGCAGCCGTCTCCTCCTGCTGCTTTTAAAGCAAAGCAACCAGCCGGCCTGGGAGCTGCACACAACCACACGACAGTGCACGATTTGAACCCCAAATCCTGTCTCATCCCCAAATGAGGGAAGAGCTTGTCAGCGTCCCATGGGAGGAGACAACCTTTACAAAAAAAGTCAATCCCTTGTACCCCCTTCACTCTGCCCCAGCTAGAGCTGGGACGTCCCTGAGGCTGTGGTTCTATGTGTTTTTCAATGCTAGGGCCAGTTTTAGGTAGGCAGTGATTACGCTCCCCTCTCCCCACTGTGCTGGCACTGCTGCATGTGTCAAACCAGCTCGGGAAACTCATCCAGCTGAAAGATCTTCACTTCTTAAGTCTGTTCGCAAACAGCTGCACCAGCACAGCAGCAAGGGCAGAATGGGGGAAGGGGCTGTTCAAGCAGCATTGTCACCAAACAGGGAAAGGGGATCACGCGTGGCACGGAACAGGAAAAAGCAGCAGGGCTGGGGGCGCAGAAGGGATGTGTTTGTGGCAGTACTGCTACTTAAATAAGTGTCTGCACAACCACACTCCAAGTGGTAGGACTTTAGTGAGAGAATGCTGGAAGCAACACTGCTTGTTTGCTCCCCAGCCATGGTGACACAGGCATCACCTTATTGCTATTGCTGAAGGAAGCTGTGAGCTTAAAACCCCCTGAAAAGCATAAAAAAATTGTAGGAAAAATGTCTCCAACTGTTGTCATAGCAACTCCCTCAGATGGCTCCAGAGATGGGTAAAGACTCTGTTCCTCTGCTATGTTTGTTCTGAATGCATGCTGTCCCCTCATGCAGGCTAAAAGATTATGATTATTAAGCAGGTACTCAGCAGTAACACAAAGTCCCAATCTGGACTGAGGTTATAATGTGCCAAATTCTTCTGAAAGACACAACAATACACTCAACCCTGAAAAACTCACAGCTGAGCACACAACGAGAAAAACTCTGAAGACCAAAGCTGGCAAGGCAAGTTCCTGGCCAGACGCAGAACCCGTAAGTACTTTTACTCATGGCACATTGACCACGTCGCTGCAGCGTACCAGCAAGTGGCCAGTCACATGACTGGTRCTTTACCAAAAGGACACAAGGACAGTCCCTGAGCAAATGCATAGGCTAGGCGGAGAGGAACAAGAATATAAGGTTAGCAAAGACAGAGGGAAAGGAGAGCGATGCAAAGTCTCACTGCATCCGGAAGCTTTCTTACATGAGGCTTGGTCACCGTTTGTCTTCAGGGCTATGTCATTCCTTTCCTGACGCCCCTTAGTCCCAGAGATCTCCTCCATCTTGTGGATTTCTGATAAACACAGTTTGGGATTATAATGGAAGAAAAGTTTGCCTCGTGCAATAGTAAGGTTGTGCTTACTCCAGTCCCAAAGCTGGCGAAGATTCTGGTTGTCCAAGGCATAAAAAGAGTAATTCCTGAAAGCAGAGAACGCAAACGTGGATTGGGAAGAGATCCTCTGAAAACTCACTTTCGTTCTCATACACTGATCCAGACACTATGGAAAAACAAATACAAACTATCTTCCCCAATAGGCTGCAAGCCATGGGCAGAAGAACCTTTAAAAAATACCTTAGGGATTGTTTACCAATCCAAATCACCCAGATAGCACTGGCACTCCTCACACTTCAAAGTACTAAATTAAAATATATTTTGAAGAAACTCACCCAGCTTCTAATGTTTCTCCTCTAATCAGATGTAGTTTACGAAAAAAAGAAAGAGAAACCAAGGCATAGGATCGGCGAATTTTTAGGTAACCTGAGATTTCTTCAATCAAGCCAAGATTTGCTTCTAGCTCAGCTGCTATGTTATCTATGGAGAGGAAAACATTGGTTTTAGCTTTCTGATAGCACAGAGAGAAACACTGATATCAAAGCCCAAACAGATTAAATGGAACGGCTCTACATAAATCCAAATGATGCTACAAAAAAATCAATTAGAAAAAAAAAAAAACCACCCTCATGAACACCACAAGAGCCTTGGTTTTGCTGTTATTTTTTCTGAATCACTCTAAGATTCAGAGTGGTCAAAGCAAGAGAAATCCCCCAGCTCGTGGAGGGTGCCATATTCATTGATCTGACACCCAGTGCCCTCTACCCCTTACTCATCCAGAACTTACTTCCTCCACGGATATTTATAACTAAGCTTCCATTAACAACTGTGCAGCCACGGAGCTCCTGGGCAGATGTCACGGAATCAATAGTCTTCTCTTTCCCATAGTCGCAAACCTTTGGGCAGGGCCCTGCACAGGGAGTACAGTGCAAGCTGAAAAACAAGAAAGTCGAGAATGTAGAAGTGATGCTTTTGCAGAATATGATTTGGGGCATCTCCAGCAATTCTCAAAGGCAGAGTAATCAGCTCAAAGAGATGCTGTTCTGACAAGGGGCCAAGGGATTCACTTGCAGTGCACAGCACAGGGCTCTTAGGAACCCCAAATAACTGCTAATTATTCTTAAAATCATTGCTTGGACATTTCAAATTCCAATCTGAACTACAGGTCATTATGAGATGAAACAATTTCTCCTYGCCATCTGTCCATTCCTACATAAGAGAAACCAGAACAAAGCAGTTTTGACTATTATGGGTAGCTGATCCACCACGCTGCTGTTCAGTGCTCTAAGTATCAGGGGTTTCAAGATTAAGGAATCCAGGTCCAGTCTCCATCCTAAGCGGGTTAAATGTGTAGCTGATGAGCAGAGGGCAGGGCATTCACCTGGGAATCCTCCGATTAAGGACTGCACATAAAGTTGCTTTAAAAAGGCAAGCAAGCATGTGCTTTGTGCTCTGGGGAAATACCACTTAAATGGCAGCAAGATGATTGCTTGCCCTGGTTGTAACACCACAAGAATGTGCTTCCAACTAGTTCAGAGAAAAAAAGTGCTTTATCTGCTCCAGGAAAAGCACAGAGCAGCGTTGTGAGATCCACTGACAGCAGACTGGAGCAAGTGTAAGATGGAGGAGATGGCTACTGTTACACAAGCAACATACCTACTTTGGGGGAGCGAACCACTGCTGGTTCATCCTTTTGAAATGCAAAACAGGAAACAGAATAAAAAGTCCTGCTAGAGCAAATTCCCTGAAATTGTTCTATCAGGAGCAAATACATGTGAGCACAAAAGCTACCAATAATCATAGGAAATCTGACTCATCACAATATATAATGTTATTGTGGGACAAACAGCAAAGTTTTTAGTGATAAACAGCTCAGCAGCAAAAATGATTTAATTCATTTGCTGAAAAAACCCTGGGAATAGTCAAAATGGCTGTTCCCTGCCTTGAGTCATGCTACGGTTGTTTGTTATATTGTCCGTTTATGTCTGGCACAGCTTGAACCTGCTCAATGAAAATAACTGGAGGGACGAGGGACATATTCTGAGAACGGTTCACTCAAAACATGCTACACATATTCTGCATTGTGCAGCTCTCTTCATCAGGCTCAACTTTTCCTATTCTGCTTAACATGAAGGCCTTCTAGTCCGAGGTCTGCTTGGGAAGGGAAGGGAAGCAAGGCTACTAAAGGCCTCTCCATTCCCCATCTCCCTCATCCCACTCAAGTACAGGAAGAGCCTTCCGACTTGCTAACACTCCTCTTTCTTGCCCTCTCTCTTGAACCTCCCTTTCCCACTTCTTCCAAACTTGAGAGGGAAGAAGGGAAGCCAAGCGAAGCAGAGGAAGAATAAACTATTGACGCATGGTAGATAAATGTATCTGCTTCTAACGGCTTGAATTAACAAGGTATTAGTTTGCCAAATCAAATTAAATTGGACCGGACAATTGTCACAGACACTTCAACACTCGAAACTTTTCTCAGTCTCGATACAGAATACAACGCCTCTGCCCAAGCGAGAGGCACAAAGCTTCTGAGCAATAGCCAAACTACAGCACCGTTTGCTGAGTTGCAGACACTTGCACTTACTTGCTGGAATTCATGATGTACCCTGACGGGCACTCATGAACGCATTCGTTATTGTGGATGACGTGACACCCCGACTCCCTGGCGTTTTTGCACTTGTTGTGTAGCTCCTGGCAGAAGCTGAAAGTCACACAGCGCCACCCCTCAAAACGGTAGTAATCGGGTGGGCAGGTATCTACACATTTGCCATCAAGGTAAAAGTTGCGGCAAGCCACGCATTTCTCAGGGTTGTTTGGCTCCGTGCAGTCCCCAAGACATTCGCTATGACAGCACTGACCATCAGAGGTGCAGCCTTGCGACTTGCAGGCAGGTGGGCAAACTGCAAAAAGACAAAAAGCAAGTTGAGTATCGCAGCACGGCCTGACGACGCACGACCACGAGGGCTTACTAGCAACCACGCTTTGTCCCACTTGGCTTTGCACCCTTCTTTCCACAGGGACGTCCATGAAGCGCAGAACTCTGCCTCATCTCCACTTCTCAATTTCAAGTTCCAAATTTTGATCGCACTGTCGCAGTGCGGAGTCTGCTGCCGTTCGACTTCACAATTCACTGAGTCACTTGAAATTCCAATTAAGCAGATTATTTGGAGTACTTGTCTCCAAAGAAGAGAGCCGAGTTTTCTTCTACGTGCGCAGCATGAGGCTCCCAGGAGCGCTCTGCAACTCGAACACTACTCCTGAAGCCCAGAACGAGTGATGAGACTCGCACAGCGACAGCCTTCAACCCCGGGACAACCAGTTTCAGCCAGAAGGTTTTGGTTTCCTAGTTTAAGGAGCTAAGTTTCCCACACTAATGCTGCAAGTAAGGCCTGTCCAACCCCACTGTTACATACCCTTTGGCTTTATCAGGATCTGCTTCCTGCCCGTACATCAAGCTGTCACTGGTTTCCCGGGGGAAAGCCTGCCGCCCTGGCACCCAGTACAAGTACTTCAGCGCTTCTCCTGAGGAAGCCCAAGATGAAGGGCACCCACAAGTGTTATTGCTTGAGGTTTTTATGGTTTACTTTTTAATTACTCATTACTTAGCGCCTCACAATACTTTTAATGAGTGGTTTGGGCTTTGAAATAGAAACCAAGCTGCAGCATAGCTCAGAGCAAACACCATGACTAACGCTGAGCGAGGAGCTGCAGGAGACGCTGAGCAAACCGAGGAGAGCTCAGAGGCRAAGCACATTCCTGCCACTTTACTTACTATTTGCTCAGCACCTTCACACTCAGACTTACTGTCCAAATGAGTCTGAACAAATTAAACCCAACTGCTTCATCTGGAAGATGCCACAGAAACTTCAGTTCAGAAAGGATACAATAAAGCTGAAGACACCATGAGAAGAGTAAGCCAAAAAAGCCAAGTACAGCTATAAGGAAGGCTACAACCTGCACTGGGTGCGCTGGGTGCCCATCGGCACGCTCAGGACAGAACGTGGCATGCTCGCTTCTGCTAATCGTGCAGCCAAACTCAGCGTCCTGCCGTTTCCACGCCAGACTACTGACAGGACCTAAAGCATGCCTGCCAGCTGCACTAAGACTGGTCAAGTCCAAGGTTTTCATGTGGTCTTGAACAATGTTAAATGGACAATAAAAGACTGAAAACCTGCTGGGGCTGGGGGGGGGGGGAAATCTGCAAAAATAATGCAGATAAAGTTTAAAACAAAACAAAAACAACAACAAGAAAACCCTACCCTCTCCTCTCAAAAAAAACCAAAACAAAACACACACACACACAAAAAAACCACCCACACCCAAACCACAAGACAGGATATTCAGTGTCGAAGCAGAAGGGGCTTTCTCTGGGGAAGTTCCAGACACACCAATGTACAGGGGCTAAAATGTTATTTTTAACTTTTGGCTAGCTTGCTTGACCAGACCAATACTGAAACGTGGTCTAGTTTTATTCAACTAAATGAACAGTATGTAGGCTCCATAGTACAACATGCCACCAATGTTTTTATGATCAAATCACCAGCCACGGTTAAGAAGAACCTCCCCCCTCGCTAAAGGATTGTGGAATTAAGTGTGTCAAAGCCGTTAATGCCATTCTCGGAATAAGCAGCAGTAGCTGCAGCAGACGGGATAGTAAAGATGAGCAACCTCTGGTTTGCTCTGGCCTGATAAATCCTTTGAACAAACATGAAATGGCTAAAGTTAAATGGACCTTATGATAGAATTTCAGTCTCAAATATCTGACTTCTTCCACGTCAATCATTCAGTACAGGTATTTTCTCTATCCATCTCCCAAGATTCATCCATTAACGCGAAACACGGGRGTGGATTACAGAATTCATTTGCTTTTATGGTGGCAAAGCTTTTGCCCTTTTATAGCAACAGCTCTTATTTACAAACCTGTCCCGTAGGAATGGTAACGCACGGAGGGGCAGCGGGCAAATAGAAACAACTTGCAGGTGATACCTTGTATTGGACTAGACACAAGCTGAGAAGCTTGCTTTAAAAACACGGTTACACGTTCTTCACCAGGCCACAGACGGAGCACGCAGTCCAGCAACAGATGTCATGGCAGGGGGTTAACGCAAACTCGTAATTAAATTTAGCAATACAGTACGTCAAGAAAAGCTGTGCCTAGAAAGCAAGTAAACAACCTGGGACTGGTACTAACTGAACTACTCCGGCAAGTATGAGAAAAAACCTAAACCAGCCGTTTATTAGAAATACTGGCAACAACAAAACGCAGACAGAAAATTCTAGAATTTAGTCCAAAACACTATCAGACTTACTAATTCTAGTCCAACATGTCAAGGTTTATGGGAAAAAACCCGCCTGGGCCATTTCTCATGCATCTCCCCCATGGTCGCCCTTCCTCCCCAGGGAGCACCGATACACTGGGGTCCTGCAGGGGCTTCCRCGCTTGCCGGTCTTGGCGCACGCCGCGGCACGCGCCTCTCCAGAGAGGGGACAGCATCCACTTGGGAAGTGGATTCCTACGGCAAACACGCGGGAAAGCTTTTTGCAGGCGGGAGGATGAGCGGCGGCCGTGCAAACTGCAGCGCTCGTCATCAGCCCTCACTGCAGCGTAGAAGGCAAAAAGATGTTTCCCTGGTATGTCTCATGCTTAGGGACTACAAAGTTTAAGAAATTCAGAAGACATTCGTGTCTTCAGGAGGCAGTGGATCAGACGGGTGATTTGCAAAGTTGACCCACATGCAAAACAGTCGCACGTAGTTTATGTTATGCCACACAATATTTTTGTATTTGTAATGGAAACTAATCTCCAAAGTCCTATGCTTACTTACACATTTTAAACACAGCTGCAGATATTCACAGAGCAGAAACTGTTTGAATTCTCATCTTCAAAAGTTTTTAGAAGATATAATTAAACTATTTTTGAACAGGAGAAAGAGAGACATTAAGAACAATTTCAACAGCTTTTTATGTCTGTAAGACAGCTTGAAGAAAGTGAAGTAGCCAAGGCAACGATTCTTTTCATTAAGCACTCAAGATCAGAAATTGTCAGTCACTGTCTTGTACAAATTTAAGTTACAGCGGATCCTGGATAGATGTCATCTAGACATTATTGAAGTATGCACGCTAGAAAGTATTTCACTTTTTTAAATGAGTGCCTGAAAATGGTGCAGAAACCTCTCCAGCGCATCTTCCCTACCGCTTTGTGCAAGTCCTACTGCAAGATCCAGGTTACGCGAGTCTGCATGGGTCAGACAGCTTTTTCTTTTTTCCCTCCTTCCCCCCCAACATCACCCTTTGCCACAGGGCCACRCAGACCAGGTTTATGCTGACCAGGTCCATCTCATTAGCGCTTTCTCATCAAGGTTTGTGGACTCCCATAGCCGACAGCGGCTCGTGGAGAATCGCTTCCTTGGGAGCACAAACCGAGCACGCGGCCTCGGGAGGAACCGCGTGTGCTCAGAGGTGCCAACCATGCGGCCACAGCCTCTGCTCAACGCCGGGGGACGTGAGATTTTGGAGAATGTGGTGCTGAGCCCTCCCTTCTCAAAAAGGGAAGGGGGGCAACTTCCTTCACTTCCTCAAAGAGAAGAGAAAAATTATAGGGAAACTTTGCAACTTCTCGTTAAAGAGAGGCAACCAAGCAACTATTTTGGGGGTAGGGGCAGAAGCCACCAGGCCGTAACGCAAAAGCTGCTGCATGAAAACACACGCTCCAGCGCTGGCAGCGGAGCAGAGTTTTTCATTGCGGTTATGTAAACCTCCTCCTCGGAGCTCCGAGGACCGGGCTTCCGAAATCCCTGCCCCAGTGCTGACCAGCTGCACAACGCTCAGCTCACCTGCCTGGACGGAGCTGGCACGGAGGTTCAAACTGTTGTTCTAGGGGTGGATAAATATTTAACTAGCTAGCTAGCGTGGCTCCAAAGACCGGGGAAACAATGTGTTTTACAAACCTTTCTGATTATGGATTCAAGCGGAYATTTCTTCGTGCTGCTGAGGCCCAGCTGGGGGGACGGACGGCAGCCGAGTCAGCGCAAAGGAATTTCTACCTCTATGGATCGCGCGCCTTGCTTCCCTCCTTCCTGTGCTTCAGGTGAAAACAAAATACACTGACACTGTAAAACACTCCCGAGCCAACACAGGTAGCCAGAAGATCTGTATTTAACAGGCAAGTCGATTAAGCTGTCTAGCTAATATATCCAGTTTGTTCGAATATCCGACTGTTATTAAAAACGTGTTAGGTTTTTATTCCTTGCTTTCTGCTAACAAAACAGAGGCAGTGAATTGTCAAAAAGAGGAAAAGATGATGAACATCGGTCAGGGTAGATTTTGTTTTCCCTTTGGGATTCTCTACCACTGGATCGACTTAAATAACTATCTCCTGGGTCAACTGAGCAGCGTATTCAAACAGGCGGTAGTTCAGGCATATATTTTAATCAAGAAGAAATCCTAAGCCGCACGTATGAAATTCAAGACACTGCACTGTATCCTGCACTGCGACACGTTCCCACAGGGCTTTGGGAACCGCTCAGACCACGAGCCAACATGGTTTTTCTGCCTGGCAATCACAAGCTCTGCTCCATGTGACGGTGGGTCAGCAGGGCCAGCGTCCCTGCCTGTGGGCCTCCCGGCCGGCCGGGGCCACCGGCCACAGTCCGGGCAAGCGGCTCCTCTCCGGCTGCCGCACAGGCGGGCGCTGAGCGGGAACCTTCCTTGCACTGCCAGGTCTGTGTTCTTGAACGATACAAGCTGGGTTTTGACTATAAACAAGGCAATTAGGAGAAATTAAAGACTCCAGTTCCCCTGAACTCCAGGACAGGAAACAAYTGCGACAGGAGAACCGCCCTCAGCCTTAGCCAATGCATTCGCTGCCTGCGCAGGGAGGCATCCAACCACTCGGCTATCTGCGCAGAGCAAACACCGCTTAACCCCTCGCCGGCTGCACCAAACGGGGCGACGCAACCCAGCCCTCCGCTCCCGCCGCCTGCACGTTAGTTTACATCATCCGCCAACGAAGCGGCTGTAAAACTCACGAGGCTAATGCAATCGGACAAGTTATTGCAAGGTTTTCTCATGCCGAGCTTTAACTCGCGAGGCGTATTTATAACTGGAAGAAAACCGTAGGAGGAAGCAAGGATGAATCCAGCATTGACACGGCTTAAAATGGCTTATTTTGGCTGCGATATGTATAATTCGATGCCAGAGCTTAGGTTAGTGTAATGTTATATGACATTCACACGCGTATAATTCAAAGCCAGTGTCCCACAGAAACAGTATCGTAGAGCTTGTCATTTCCCTGCGTTTTTTCTCCTACTGTACATGGCAGTAATTTCTGTCATATATATTTATTCAAGAATGTTCTCACACACACACACAGCTGCATACAAATCATAGTTGAGTTGCCGTTGCAGTGGGAACTGTAACTTAATTTCCTAACTGTATATTAGCAATAATGAGCTCAGCAGAAAAGCGTTCTTATGGTTCTAAGCAAAAACAAACCAGAAAGAAAGGAAGGAAAACCATGGACTAATCGCCCAAGGCAGTAACTCCTGCGTGTCTGTGCTGCAACCACGTGATCTTATTTTAGCACGGCAGACTCTGCATGTTTTCTGAACTTCTAGAAATGCTAAACAGTGTAGCCTTCACCAAAATCCATATGGATCTTGCATCCTTACAAAATTATGAATTAAATCATGTTATACACACATATGCCTAAACTAATTGCATAAATATATCTTGAGGTTGTAAGAAGCTATTTAAATATATCTACATGCATAAAGATGAGAGTAGGTGTAAGATCTGGGGAGCGGGTTCAGGGGGGGTTCTCGGAGGGCAGCTGTCGGAAAAGCAGCACGCTGCCAACCACCCTGCCCTGCGGCTTGTGGCCTTCACTTATTTCTTCACGTCCCCAGGACCAAAGCAGAAAGCTGAACTCCACCAGCAACAAGCCTGAGGCTGCACAGGGCAAACGGCTCCCGGGGATGTGTTAGCAAAAACTGAAGTAGTAATATGCTGGGGAAGAACAGGACCACAGGGGTCCAGCAGACTGAAGAGTTGACTAAAACCAGAAAATGGTGACTAGGTCTCCTAGACGCCCCAGAATCTACCGGATAAGCAGAGAAATAAGAATAGCCTAGAACAGAACACAAAACATAAGGTTAACGTGCTTCTACAAAAAACTGCCACTAGCACGGACAGCTGCCTGGCACCAGGCTATAGTTATCAAGTGAAATCCAGGAAATATCAAATATGTTTGAGCAAACTTCATGTCAGTTATTCAGTGCTCAACTGCTTTAGCAGCATTTATTCTTTCCTGTTGCCCAATGCCAGAAATGCCCAAGGAACAAATCCCCAAAACGTATCAGCTCAAATGCTTTTATTCACACACAGTCTCAGTACTCAGCACCAACTTGGGAAAGAGCAAGTGCCAAATAACTTCAAGGTTTTACAATCAGCACTAAAATTAAAGTGTTATTTATAAAATAAGACAGAGTACAGTACATAATGCCACGACCCCACTGAACTGCGAGTTGGGAACGTTAGGAGGTCCGTATTTACACAGGAACAGATAAAATTAACTGCAGGTGCCTCCCTTCCCATAGACAGTGATTTCCAAAAACAACACACTGTTACTAAAGCATAAAAGGAAACTCTTCCCATTGACATTTCTCAGGACAATATTACAATTCTTATCTTGCATATCAGTAAGGATAAGAAAAAACTTGTTTCGCCTCCAAACCCCTTCACGAGTTACRTGCCTGTCTGGAGCTATGGTGAATGTCTCAACCCCTGCAAAATGGGACCGGGGCCATCCGCAGACCTCGCRGATTCTGCCCTTTTCCGCAACGCGCCCTCCCGGCCCAGAACAGCCGCCACCGTTCAAACCAACAGAGATGCTGGCAATGCTGCGTGGATCTGTTAGCATCAGCAAATGCTAGGGGACATCCCGAATGCCACCAAGCCTCAGGTTAGAGAAGATAAAGGGGTTTGGAGTTCTGCACCCCCTTGTCCAGCTGCGATAATGCAGGATATGGAGGCCTCTGAAAGAAGTTGCTGAACGGAGATAGGGGGGAAAAAGCTTGAGCTGTGTTGCTGACATAGGAAAAAAGAGGATGAAGGGAGATCGCTTTAGAAAAGGTTTAAAGTACTTCCGAGCACTTGCAGGCTCTTGAATGCCCTTCTGCTCTTCAGACTGTGGAGCAACCAGTTATTTTTCTCCCTATAACTACTGGTCTGTTTTTCCCTGGAAATAGAGACATTGACTCATACACAAATTATGCCAAGGAATACGGAAAAGTTACCAGGAGGAACTCAAATATATGTATGTATGCACACACACACTTTATATAACGTATATTTTATATATACAAATATATATTTGTATCTATATCAAGAAGTATTTGGTCATGTGTCCAGTGTAATTGATACTGGACTTCAAATGTTTTTAAGTGTCTAGGAACGTTTGCTACGTTGTGCACATCATCTTCTTCCCACATGCAACAGATTTAACTCATTGCATTAGAATCACACAGCAAATTAAGACTTCTGTTACATCATAGTGTAGAAACGAAAACCCAAATACATCAAAGAATTACGCTTTTTAAGAGTACGTGGTGTTTTGCTTGCAAAGTAAAGCAAAAAAAGGTAAAAATAAAGAGAGCTGCTCTCTAACATGCCGTGGCAGTGCAGGCAGACTGCTCCTCTCTGCAGAAAGTTCTCTGGGGGTGTCCTGGCAGCAGGAATGTTGCTGGTGCTTCTGATTTTCAGAGAAAAGTAAAATGAACACCGAGGGTCAAAAGATCAATGCAATGTGCACAAGTTTAGCACAAGTTTAGTTGCACGACATTAATTTGTATTAATAACTGCACGGCTTTGTATTCTTGTACATCTTTAAGGAAATCCCCTGCTTCATTTGCTATAAACAAGAGATACCAAACCCAGCCCTGCATGTTTTCCACCACTCAGCCGTTTCCAAACTGTCCTGTCCAGTCACCTGTGGGGAGTTCAGCTATACCATACACTAGCAAGTAACCTTAATATGGCGAAGCCTGGAGAAAGCGGTAAAGTGCAACGGATCCACAACACTGCTGGTCTCACACTCCTTATTAAGGAATTACGGCCTTTGCAAATGAGCTTCTCCAGCTATTACACCGAGGATACAACTTGATCTCTCCGCCTAGGTGTCAAGAGCCCTTCATAACTGCAGATTTACTGACTCCAGCCACTGAGACAGCCCAACTACCTTAAAAAAAAATTTTTTTTCCCCAAGGATGGACCTTCAGCAACAGACCTCAGCAACGATACTCCCTCACTTTTTCCCCACTGAACCTTCAGGAAAGGCTCAGTCATTTCACAGATCCTCTAGACCTTTCTTTGTTTCCCTCCTTGGAAGGTTTTCACTCCTGCTGTCCTCTGTCACCCAAACTATTTACACAGAGGAGGAGCAGCAGATGCCTCCCAGTTGGGTATGCCTAAAACCACCCAAATACACCACTGATCAAAGAAACACTTTTCTTTCATGCATTTTAAGCAGCCCACATGGTGTTTAGACCACGGCAGCAAGCACCCTACAAACTGACTTTACAGAATAAAGTGTCTTTCTCTGATGAAAGCCAGGGGGAAAAACCCTCCAGACTCCATTTGTTTGCATCTGTCTAGTACAGTTCAGCTGAGCCAATTCCCCAAACAGGTAAAAACAACTCGCAAAATTCTGACTGAACTCTTGGCAATCAAGCTCAAAATATCAAAACACGGAGTTTGATTTGAAAACACAGCAGCCCTGTTAAAGGCGGAACAAGTGTCACAAAGTGCATGCAAGGATAGCACCGAGAAGCTGTAAATACTTCACCCAGCGTCTACAACACTGCTATTGTGCCGTTCCCTGGCAAGCAGATCAAGCCTGCTCTTGTACTTTGTGTTCAAAATTACATGGGAGCTTAGTGCAGCATAAGGAATTGGAAATAACTACCAACCTCAAGGTTTTTTTTTCTTTAATATTCAAGCCCCAACATTGGCACTGCATCCTCAAGTACGACTGGAGCTCCCAGCCACTTATCACTAAATATAATGCTCTGTGCAAACCAGTGCAAACTCCAGGCTTTGCTATTTTCAGCCCTTTTGGTAGCTTATAATTCGAGAACATTAAGAAACCACTGCATCCATTCCTGTGCCTTAAGCACCCGAGGACTGGGCGGCTAGAAGCTTCCAAGCTTCAGTCCTGCTGATAGCAATTTCCAATGCAGCTGCTAAGCGAACTCTGTCGCCCTCCCTATAAAAAGGGGCAGAAATGTTCTGTCTACCTAACTGCTGGGGAACATGGAGATTCATAAGGAAGAGTTAATTTTAAGGTAGTCTGGAGATCAGCCACCTCATACTGTACTTGATCTACCTCATAACAAGGGTTTGTAATTTAGACCAAGATCAGAATCTTTAAAAGGAATATGTGGATTTTTCCTGTAAAGTTTTTCATATCTTTTTTGCTCACAGCTGCAAGTTTTTTATTTTATTTATTTTTACAAATTTCAATCCTTATTACAGTCTAAGGATTTGCTTTTTTGCTTTTATCATTCAATGGTTTACTCACCACCTGGGAGCCTCGTGAGAGCTTCACGTTAATATTTAACTGTATATTACTCTTTCAGATGCACAGCATCTTGCAAACATTTCTCAGTTCACTTTAACCCACTCCCCTGTGAGAACTACTCACTCCCACCGAGATCCCAGGAGACACAAAAGAATCACAGTAAAGTGATCCATGCAGCAGCGATGCCCTGACCATGAATGTAATTAAGAGCAAGTCTCTACCCAGGCTTCATTTTCGATACAGCTGCGGGCCCCTGCTCTGAGCCAGCGGGACGTCAACCACCTCCCTTGAAAGCCCCGTGACTCCGTCAGCCCAGTGGCGAGGGCAAGTTTGCCAACAGGCCAGTTTATTTCTTAGTGACTGGCATCATGGATTGACTGAAATAAGACAGCGTCACACTTGATGAGAGAAACGCTGAACCAGGACAAGCCGTAAAAGAGAGGTAGGAAGTTCCTATCYGACATACTGAGAAACAGAGACAAATGCAGATACGCAGAAGTGCTTCAACGTACACGGCCTAAGAACACAGTCCCACTTAATTTCTCCAGTTATACCAGCTGGTCTGACACAAGCTATTACTTCTACCTGCAAACCTTGTCCTGAAAATAAGGAGCGATACGATCAAAGCAGAAGGCTAAAAGCACAACCTTTGCTTTCTGCACAGATAAGAGAGGGGTAAGATTGCTTTCCGCAAGGCCACAGAGGAGGATGTTATAGTAAACAAGGCATGAAAGAATGAAAGCTAARCTGACACATTCAACTATGTGTGGATAGAAAAGATTGCAGTTTAGATAGGCTATGTGAAAAGATGTGTGAAATGTAACCTGGACACCAGGAATAAGAACAAATCCATACTGAAAGGGAAATACAGCATACAGCAAATAGGAAAACGGAGCTGTCCATAACAGAGAGGTAATGGAAAGGGCGGAAGTATAAGATTAACCACAAGGAGATTAAACCGATAACTAATGATCTACACTGAAATGTCAGACAGAGGTTAAGATTTTAATCTGGACAGATTTCACGGCATACGCATGAATCATAAACAGATACTGAGGCTGAATTTGCATTTGTGGATGAAGGTACTGAAAAGAAGCCGGAGAAAAAGAAGGACCATAACCTGTTCCAGCCTGCCTCCTTCCCACCTCACCTCTTGGAAAGCTGGAGAGGTGGATGAGGAGGGAGAAAAGGGCCAAGCGTTACATGAAGGCCAGCTGTGCAGAGAATATTTGGAGGGCGAATATGCCTGTGCAGCAGAGCGAGCTAGCTCTGCATCCCAGACTTTTTTTTTTTAAAAGGTTACCAGGATGCATAAACCGTTTCAGTGTACGGTTAGTCGCACGCTGCCCAAACACATGCTAGACGTGGAACGGCTGCAGCGGGCAGCTGATTACAATGCCAGTCTCTGTCCCGCTGCAGCCACTCCAGGGGTGAAGGGTTTCGCTCTGCGCCAAGAGAGGCTGACGACCGGGACCGAAGCAGAGGGAGGGAGGGAGGGAGCCTCCGAGCCTCGGGCAGGCTCCCGCGCCGTCAGCGCCCCGGGAAGAAGCGCCTCTGGGCAGCTGCCCGCTCCCCACCATAATCCGAGGCTGGCAGCAGGCAGCTTCCCAGGCATCAAAACAGAGCAGCTATTCCCTGCGCGAGCGGCCGATGCCTGAAAGTATTCGCCAAAGGGCGAACACGGAGATGTTGGGCAGCAGACCGCTCTCGATCGCCATTTCTTAACGGGCATGCGGAGACCTGCCAAATCTGAACGGATACCTGCCCTCCCTCCTCGAGCACAGCACTCGCATTTATAATGCCAAAGGACCACTTTGATCGCGTGTTCCGAGCTCTTGTTTAACGCCGCCTGTTACAGATCCAACAGGAATTAATTCCTGCTTGGCTGATCAGTTTTAGAAAATCATCTGGTCCCGATTTAAAATATTTCAATGGTGGAAAGTTGACCATAACCTTCTGTTTTAGCAGTTTCACCATTAGAAAATATGCTTTATTTCTAGTCTGATTTTCTCTATTTCAACTTTCAAAGTGAAGACCCTGTTACCAGATTTATTTCCCACGTAGGTACATCCAGAACTAAATGCTGTAAAGCATGTCTTCCAGTAATTTAATAGCTCTCAGTTTTCCTCAAACCTACAATTTTTCAAAATCATACCCATGGAAGGGAGAAATGTACGTGGCATCTTATTACTAGACCTATTTGTACCAAAGAGGTACATGATGCTCATCTGTATAATATTCTCTCACCTACACTAGCCATTTTGGTCCCATCAACTCAGGTCCAATCTATACACCCTTCTTTCTTTGCCCAAAGCTGCAAGGTTTTAATCTACAGAACATGCGCTTTTTGCATCACTGCTTCCCTAATCAAAGTCCCAAAGGAGATGATAAAAATAACAAGAAGTCACACGTATACAACCCTAAGGAAAAACAAATGGCTATAGATTAGCACAAAAAAACCATTAACAATATCGCCCAGGCTACCCTCAAAGACTATTAATGTATTTCTCCTTGGGGATTACGCAAGAGAAAGTTGTAATCCGAGGGGAATTTAATCCCAAACTAGTTGTGCCAGAGCACATGCCAAAGAGAGGCCAGCAATGAGGGAACTAAATCTTCTGAAGTTACATTAACCTCAGGGGAGATCTCTGCTTCTCAGTCCTTCTTCCATAGTAGCTAACAGCTCCAACTGTCAATTGTCGAATCTTGAAAATCCTACTTATATTTCATACCTAGGACATAAGCTCTTAAAATAAAACTCATCATCACTAAAGTCACGTTGTTCAATAACGAGGAAGTACAGTAGTAGCTACGCTCAACCGTAGAGAGAAACAGGATCTGCTGCATAACACGAACTTCACAGGCGTGTGCCACGACTGCTAAAAAGCCTCAGCTTCAGGGATGCTTATCAGCACGGCAGTCAAGATACGGTCTGATCACCAGCTGCCACCAGCGTTGGCCATTTCAGAGCAATTAAGACTATTCAGAGTTGGTTGAACGGATGCAGTGGCACAAGCCCTGACACCTGCCAATCCCTAGAGTGATTACTGTGGGAAGAAAATTGTACGGAAATAACCTTACATTAGATAGAGACAAAAAAAAAAAAAAAAAAAACCAAAAAACTAGCTAGCTCATCTAGCAAGGAAAAAGGACTGAAAACCCTGAAGCCGTATCAGTTTCTCCAGGAACAAAGGCTCTTTTTCTGAAGCACGCTGGAGAGGGTTATCTCCGCACAGAGCTGCCATTATTGAAAGCAAGCTTTAACTGGAACAGAGCCGAAGAAGTCCTCGAGATGTCATCCAGCCCATCCACCTGTCCACGGCCCGACCAAATACTTCACCTACGACATTTCTGACAGTTGTTTGTCTTAACTGTTCTTAAAGATCTCCAGTTAAACTTTGCCTCAAGGCACTTCCTGCATTAGCTGTCTGAGCTTTATTAAAATCGACCTCATCTCCCTTTTGCAGACAAACAAGGAGGCACAGAGAGGGGAAGCGACTTCCACAGAATTACCCAAAAGGCCAGTGACGGTGCTGAGAACAGGACTGTGGTATCAAAGTCCACGTGCAGCGCTTGATCCTCTGCAAAATACCAACTTAGTACAAAATGAAACACTTGACAGTTTATCACCGAGTCCTGTTCAGTCTCCTTAAGTATCAAAGCAAGGCTCATATTTGAAACTCTGCCATTTCAAATTAGGCTTCGAGTGGATGCATGTACTACTGTAATGGATAGTCACTGGCAGACCTAACCACCGGGAGACCCTAAAGCTTGTTTAAAAACACAATCTGGAGCTCTTTTTGTTATCATAGATCAGAGCATGTGGAAAAACACACTTCCCCAGTGCTGATCAACAAGAACCACCGTCATGCAGTAACTCCTCCTTTTACCAACAGAGCCATGCTAAATGTATGAGCAGAGGACGCTCCTCTTTCCACACCTACCAAATCCATGCACTATCTGGGACACTTAATATTGCCTAGACTAAATATTGATGCTTGATGAAGATAGCTAATTTTGTATCAAGCTATAGAAATCTGGTATTTAAGCACTGAAAGAGCAGCCAAACACTGTACGAGGTATTTAAACAGCCCTGGAGATAAGGTTATGATAATGTGGAAGGGAAGTCTAAGGGAAAGGTAATTCATACATGATGCATTTCCCTTCTCTTGGGTTTTTGCTAATGTAACAACTGTAGAACTCTGCCAACAAGGTGAAGTTGTTTCCGATAAAATTCCAGTTTCCACATAACTGCTTTTTCATTAAGTCTTCTAGTAAGACTGATACTGCACGTTACACTTTCAATTTGCCAGAAATACAAAACCGTGCACAGATTCCCCAAGTCTATAATCCTCCAAATTGAATGAGCAGAGAAACAGTTTACTGAGCTTTAAAGGCTTCATTTCAAGCACACTTTTAAAACAAAAGCCTTATTCCTTTAAGCCATGTTAAGGCTCCACTGGGCAAGAGAGTCAGACATCACACTGAGGAGCTCCGTTTCCTCTCCGGCTTTGGGGAGTTTCTGAGGGGTACTAACAAGGCAACTCTTGGACTCATTCATCCTGAACTGAAGCTGTGTAAACACATCCAGTGCAATCAGCCTTATTTCAGAAAGATGACATTCAGAAAAGTCTGAAGACCAGAAAAAAACCCAAGTCCTATTTGTTTTATTAAATCATTGCTATTATTTTTTCATTACCCATAGAATGTAATTGCTTTGTTTTTGCAGAAAAGACAAGAAACACTTGTCTGAGACTCAAATTTTTATGAATATTTTTCTTGCTCATGAAGTATCAAAATCCTTGCATTGTAGTAAGGCAACATGGATGGCTAATGAAACTTCAAATGGTAACAGAAAAGTGCTTAATAAGGACATCAGAGATGGGGTAACTATCCTGTGATGTCTGCTGACTTGCAAATGCCTTATTCCTAGGAAAGCTAGGAGTAGTATCTTTAAGAGTGCAATAGAGTTCAAGTCCACTAGTGCAATCATTCTTCATGTATTTTCTCAATCATAAGAAGTTGTCAATATCATAAAATTTGTTTTTAAGAGAGTGATGTCTGAAGATTCTGCTTGAGGGAGATTTCTAGAGTCTTAATTCTGCACAGTAACTGGAACTTAATTTTCTGTTGCATCTTCCTTAGTAAAAAACAGTTACTATTTTCAAATATTTCCGAACAAACAACTCGGAAGCTAATGGCATCTTACTCGCATTATCGAAAGTGGAGCTGCCAAGTTCAGCAGCTCTCCCACAGACACTAAATAATCCTTCCCCCGAACACACAGTATCAAACTCTGCYTTCTTCACTCCATGTCAACAGGAGACAAATCAGCCAGCATATGGGCAATCCCATTGCATGTCACGCAAACTACCTTGTAATTTTGCTACCCAGGAATGTTACATTGCAGCACTGAACGCGCTCTCTTCCCGGCAGGAGAGGCCCATCTGTTCCTTCCTCTCCGAAACGGACCCGGACAGACGCTGTATCAGCCCAACTTCTCCTTCACCATATGCGCTGCTCCTTCACTACAAAGTTCTGCCCACGCAGCATTTAAACCTATGTATTAAAGCCTTCAATTGCAATAATGCTGTATGTTGTTAACATAATTAAACCTTCACAGCTACAAAACCACAGAAGATACATATAAAAAAAAGAGTTCGAAATGGCAGCTACATAACACAAAGCTTTCACTTCAAACCCCAAACCATGTCTGTTCCCTTGCCCTATAAATCTTTCCTTGCTTAAAATCCTACAGTCCAACAGACTTTATTTTAGTTAAATCGAGACCGTCCTCCCCCCTTCCCTGCCCCAGACAATTCACTTTTCAAAAAAAAAAAATAAAAGAGAATGACTCCATTCTAGGAAAATCTTGCTTCGGGGTCAGACTAAAGTGAAGTGTGAGGAGCAGCAGGAGTCAGAAAGCCAGGAACCGAACATCCTACGACTTCTCAGTCTGCAGGTATTTTCTCTGGGCTCTGGCAAGCTTGCTCTCTCAGTCGCCTTAACTCTGTGCATTGACTTAAAACCCATCAGTCTTTCGCTGTAACTTGAGCCGAGGCGCAGCTCATCGTGTCGGGCCCTGAAATTCCAGCGTGGCCACGTACCAGCAGCAACGTCAATTCTGCAGGAGCCCCAAGTGACCAGCAGTCAGAGGTGCACGTCCCCGGCAGCCTTACAAGTTACAGGGAAAGCAAAGCATTTCAGTAGGTCTACGAACAGATTAATAAAATTCCCCTTTCCCCAACAAAAGTGATGCTACAAACCTGACAACCTTCATCACGCACACTCAGGCTAATCTTGCTGAGTACCTGCCGCTCTCATTATGTTTGCGTATGAACAAGAGTTGTAACATTAAAGAGCTCAACTGCCCAGCACCAGCCAGGGCTCTGGTGACTACAGAGTGGTAGCTGACATCAGCAGATGTTTAAACCGCTGAATTTTAAATTACAATAGAGCAGTATTTCTTGACATCCTTGAAAAAGAGCATCTCCAACCCGATACGCAAGATTAAAATCATATTTACTTTTTTCAAGAGCTGAAGTGATGCCAGAGAAACTAGGTACACCCCAAGTTCTTTTACAAAAAGTAAAAGGAAATTATCGTGCTGAATACTATTCTTCTAACCAGACTTTCTTTCCAAGTCTTTTGTAGGAGTTCCTTCAAAGCATCCTCCTCAGAAACTCTGAGACCTCTCAAGGGGCCCAAGAGGCAGCCTCTGGCCAGGTAAGCAGGAAAGCAGGTTCCCAAGTTAAGGAATTCACGTTTCTGGTACTGAGCTAGAAGCTCCTTGCTCATATGGAGCGAAATGTTGCCCGGTGCTAGGCCTTCTATTCTACAGCAATTCTGATCATATTTTGAAGGAGGGAGAAGGAGATCCCAGGTCAGAAAGCTTCCTGGACACAAACAGGTGCTGAGGATACTGCACTAGCTCTGCAGTTCATTTAAATAGAGATTTCAAAGGGAAGCCAGATTTAAATGAAAACACTGTACTCACCCGGCCAAGATTTAAGTACTGCACAGAGCCAAAGTTAATTCTCTGTTTGTGTTAAATGCCATAAGCCAAAATAAAAGCAACACTGATGACTCTCCAATAACATCAGCGTAGCCAACGCAGCGCCCCCCCGCCAGCACCTCATCTAAAACCTAGATGCGGATTATGAACACACTCGGTTGCGCTCCACAGCATTCGATACGCAAGCCGTGCAGCGCCAGTTCGTGCGCTTACGCAACGCCAGCCGCAAACTCGGGATCAAAGCAGCAACTGAAATAACTACAGGCACATCGCAAGCAGCTCAGCTGCGTGCCAGGCGGCCCCGGCCGGCACCCCCCCACCTTCCCGCTCCCCGTGCTCCTTCCCAGCCAGCCCAGGGCCCTAATTAAGGAGCATAAACATCCCAGCGAGTTCATTCACATCCCTCCAATAGGAACTTGCACACAATTATAGGATATAATTGGGAAGCGGGATCACTGAACTTATAACCAGCTATTGTTACGAACCGAGAGGGGGGTTAGCGTTGCTTCCTCCAGGACACAGACAGTTATTCACCAACTCTAATTAATCATGAAGTCCTGAAATCCTCAACCTTTCAGCTAGAAACAATCTTTGCGCTGGTCACACTTTTTGTTGTTTTTTTTTAAACCACAGAATTTATGGACAGAGGCAATTCCTGTCAAATGCAATTCCTGAGAGAGAGAGATGTTAAAGTGCTTTGCCAAGTCACATATTTCTCTTGGTCTCATTACACACTGCATGTATTTCTCTGTATGGACCCAAGCAGTTCACAGACCTTTCGAGGCCTCCTACAAGAAGCCTGTCCAGACCTTCACCATAAAATGAAAGCAGCTATACCAGCATGCATACCTGAAATTTATTTTGCCCTATTTGCATAAACCATCATGAGCTGGGGATCAGAATTGTAGGGAGGGGGGAAAACATACAGGATATATAAATTGTCCGGTTGCTTATCTTGACTTACTGCACCAGGCGCCCCAAGGTTCAGCAAGATTTGCTCTGAATGAAACAATCTCCTCCTCCCTGAGCAAACACATCACACCAGATGAACCATCTTCACTTCCAGAACTCCCATTCACGTGCTGCTAATGCTAGTTAATCCCATCTCTGTGTTTTTTTTACATTCTATGACTACCTGCTTCTAGAAGAAAGGCCAAACAAGACAAAAAACTTTTCCAATTTTCACTGTAGCAGCAGCAAAATCTCATTCTCCTTTTCATCTAATCAAACACGCTGTTTGTCTTGACAAGATCTCTGCACAGAAATTCAGTTACCTTAACTTTGGGGAGAATTCTCTATATTTACTGCTCAACTGTTGGTTGAGCTGGGAATTTGTTCTTCTTCAAAGTGCTGCAAAGACAGAGCAGATCAGATAGTGCTCGAGTCTAAAGTGCTGGTTGGGCATGGGGGGGAGAAGTGAAAGAGCTTGCAAACATTTAAGTGATGGTGCATCTGTGAAGAAGCCCAAGAAACAAAAATGTGGTGAGAATATGGGAGCTGCGCATGCACGGAGRGTTGTTACCAAGTGGAGACTAAGTACTGAAATCCTACAACTGCGTGCGCTCCCAGGTCAKTGGACTGTTAAGAGAAAAGCCGAAGTAGATACTTCTTCACAGCCCAAAGTTTTCTTTGTTGCTGTTGTTGTTTTTTTAACATAAACAGTATATTCTTAAACAGCAATTTGTGTAGACTGTTTTTTTTTTTTTTTCACCCCTTGTCCCCTAATTCTGGGCTGTATCATAGTGCCGAGCACCATAAATCTCTTAACTACTCTTAATAAGCTCAAGTGAATTAGTTGAGGATATCTAGCCATTCGCAAGCATCRCAATAGCCCCAGCCACGAGTGCTGCACGCACTCAATAAAGCTGCCGCTTGGCAAGGTTCAAACAGACGCCCCCGCGAGATTATCGGGTGTCAGCTTCCATCTGGCATTTGTTAGAGCTGGGGGGGGGGAGCAGTTCTTATCAAATCTCTAAATAAAAAGAGCACTTCCACTTCATGTGGTAGCAACTGGAAAAATTTCTTTGTGTTTGAAGCTTTAAAAATATCTTGCCCTTGAGGTTGCCTAAGTCTGTTCGGTGCTTCAAGACCCCTTTCCCATACAAAGGTAATAAAACTAAGCTTATGGTTACAGAAATTCCCAGCACATAAAAATTACAGGAAGCTGTTGCTAAGTAATATTTCTACCTAAGTAAACATCACAAAACGTTTCCCACACACACCTCTGAACTTTGTTATTCAAACCTGCCTTGAAGATGTTCCTGGTCGCAGGATTTCTTCTGGCACCGGTCTCTTTAAAACCACTCAGTTCCATTTCACAGCAGTTTAAAAGCACTTCAGGCTGAGCAATGTTTTTGCAGGTGCTTTGCTGCGTTGCTCATGCTCGGAAACGCAAGCAAGCTACTGAAGCAACTCTTCAGGCCCTCACCTGTCCCCCGCCTGTCCCTTTGTTTTCCCTGAATGGGTCACAAGAAAATTAAGAGACAAGCTCGATTCTCCAGTCCTGCTTGCTATACAACCGTAAAAAAAGGACAAAAATCATTACTTTGACACTATACCTTCCTTTAGCACCTCCTTTGCATGCCAATTATACCAGACTGCCCCCCCTTCTGCCTACACCATTTTATCAGCTAGTTCTCCAGTTGGCCCAGGAGGTTTCAGATACCTTCTGCTTTCTTTTAATGGGGCTGTAACTTTGCAATAAATTCTAGATGTACTGACTGAGACACGCATCTTTTGTTTTTACTGCACAAAGCAAGACACAGTTCGAAGAAAGAGTGTATCTACAAGCCTGAAACAGCCAACAGCGTTAAATAATTCAAACTTCTGGCTGGCTGAAGTCCCAAGATCAAGAACAGCATCCTGCAACGGTTTCATTCTAGATGAATAGGAGAACTTGAATTTCATCCTATTCTCTAAGGAATTAAACTCATATTCCAGATATCCATCCTTACAATCCAGGAATGCAGCCTTTCAATATTCACAAGGGACTGTCTAATATTACAGACTGTTTCCCTGCACATTTTTATTTGGCCATTCCACTTTTCCTTCCTATTACCTTTCCCCACCTCCAGATGACTCAATATGCAACTAAAAGGCTGAAGAGCCTTTACAAAGAGGCCATCAAAAACATCAGGCTGCCTCAGAGTATGTACGTACAGAGAAGACTGACTGAAAAGAGAATTGGCAGGAAATCCTATTTTACAGGGAATTGTTTCTTCCTCAAGTGGAGTGACAGACATATAACATTTTTATTGCATAAAAAAAAAAAGTCATGTGGAAAAAAATGCAAAATACGAAAATCATGTTTGGCAGATCTAAACTGAGGTCTAGGACGTGGCATTTCCAGCATTTTTGTTGTCTGAATTCTTCAGCAAAGACACTCTCTGTACGAACATGTTGCACTGAACTAAGAACTGTATTTTTATGGTAATGAAAATGAGTATTTAAAAAAAAGCCTTATAAAAGTGTGAGCTGAAAGGGTACAAAACCTCCCAAACAGGCACAGCACTTAGCTGCCACAAACAGCATAAGGCTTGACCCAAATTCCAAACAGATTGCACATTGCCCCCCTCCCTTCTTACCCCAAATGTAAGATAATTTAAGTTGGCCTTAACTGAACGACTTGCTTTTCACACCTACACGAGTAATTTACAATTTAGAAAAAAAATAAAAGAAAACTTCAGTTGAGGAAATACATCCTGACCAATCTTAATCTATGCGATATCCACCTACACATCTCTGCACTCGAACACAGATTCCTCAATATTGCAGTTGTTGTTTCCAGTGTGCAGCTGCCCACAGTCCATTTCAGTTCCGCACAGCCCGTCTCATGCACAACCTTAGCTCTAACCTCAGTAAGAAAAATCCTTTACTTTGTCGTCTTGAACACGTTATCACTAAAAGAAAAATTTCTGGGCTAGAGTTATAGCTGCAAGTATGATTCAGAGACTTGGATGTGTGCCTCAAAGATAATTACATGCTGTAACCAAAAGTTAGTTACGGAGTTAACAGGGATATTTGGACCGATTAAAATAAAGAAATACCAGAGGAGCATCCTCAGGACGAGCGTGGCATCCCGACAGAGATGACATACATGAAGCGACTGTGGGGAGCAGGCACAGGAAGGACGGGGTTGTTGGGGACCCCACTCCGGTCCCCACCGCTACCCTCTCCCTCCCCAGCAGCACGAGGCTTTTCGGCGCTCGCCCGTCCCTCCGCCTTCCTCGTGCGCTTTCTCAAGCTTCCCGCTGACCCAAGTTTCTCCAGCGAGACTCGCAGCCTGCCGGGCTGGGAAAGTCTGGCACCTTTGACCTTTCTCTGTGAGCTGACACACATTCTGCAACATCAAAACAATCAGGATTTAAGTGTTCTGAGAGTCTTTTTTCCAATAGACAAAACAGCAAACAGYCACATTTGGCCAGTTGGTCTCAAGGCAGCAGTGCTATCTAGGCAGCCTTCGGGGTTTAGACAGCAACAACTTCCCGGCCAGCGAAGCAAAACAGCAAAAAGGAGATTCTGCACTAAGTGTTATGAATCAACTAAGGATACAAACATCAACTTTTGTAAAAAACAAACAAACAAAMCCAAAACAAACTTGCTCTTAGAAAGGTATGATGAAATCGCTACATTTCATCCCTGTATTGGTTAAAAGGGCTAAACTCAAGAGTGCAGGATACTTAAACCCAGCAAGCAGGGAGCCCACAGCACGCTCAACGAGACAGCGGTAGCTGCTGGAGATTCCCCGACAAACTGCAAAAACGCAGAGGGAAAGATGTCACRACATTAGTGCCCTCAGCACTGGGAACTGCTACGAGGCTCTTCAGGCAAGGGAAAGCCAAAGTACAACTCACACAAGCTTACGGTAATCTTGACAAAACAATTACACACGCTAAGAATACGTTAGGGCTGGCACAAGAACAAAGACGACAGTTCTTCCACTAACGGATTCACTAAATAAATGTCACTTAATCTCCACCATAGTTATTAGTGTGCACCTATGTTAAAAGTTTCACCACTTAATACTAATCAAAACCAGTTAAAATAAGTCATGAGGCATGCAGGCAGGTGTCACAAGGCAAAACATAACAAATTCCATCTCGGTGAGAACACCGACTACCAATAAAAGTACAAATCTTACCATTCAAAACAAAGACAAATTAGTAAAAATAAGACTTGTCGAGTGTGTGTTTTTGAAGATGCATATCGATTACAGCCAAAGTCTAAGAGCACTGCTTCTCTAAATCTTGTAAAAGGAAAAGAGAAAACCAAATGAAAGCTTTTGTATACTAATTCCAGTTGAATGATTTCAAAAGCAATCCAATGGGCGTGTTTAGCTTGGCTTTCTTAAGTAACTAAGCTAAGTTAGTGTGTGATAATGCATGGGTATCCTCCAAAAAATTCAGCTGAATTTGGATGAGAGGCTCAGGACCTGAGATTTCTGCCCCTCTGGTAAAATTTTACATTCATACATGTTTCATGGAAATAGGCAGTCATATGAAGGAGAGAAACCATACAATCCACCCACTGTAGCACAGCCACAGAAAGCCTGCAGGCATGAGACACTACGAAGGGTCTAGCCACAGAAGAAGTTTCAATTAGATCTCATTCCCTATTAAATAATAGAAAACACAAAACAAGAACGCATAAGAAACCAAGTTTCAGTGCCGATAACTGTACACCAGAAGAATTTAGAAATTAAAATGCTCTATAACCTTCCTTTTCATTTTAAGAAAGGCATACACATATGTTTGCAAGTTCATGCTCATACCCTCTTCTTCTGGCAATACAAAATAGCCACTTTCTTAAAAAGAAAGCCAGACAATTTGAGGTGAGTAGCAGCAGAGGGGAAACCACATTAATTTCATTAGTTTATGCATACTGCTAGGAACTTCTTCTCCAATTTGGCACTTAGCACTCAGAGGTGCCCTTTAAAGCTTGGCAAGAAATTCTCCCCAGCCCGCAAGTTTCCTAGTTTCATCTTAGGACACACTACTTCATTTGGATGCACTACCTCCAGAAAGCCAGACAACTCTAAATGTGTCAGTTCCACCTCAGTTGCTCCCCATCAGTCAGATATAACATAAATCAAGGTAAATATATATTAAAATTAAACTTAAGGTCAGATTTTTAGTTACAAGGTTAAAAAAACAAGCCTGGAAGAAATTAAAAGCAACTCGAATACCATTTAAGAATTGGAGTTCCAGGCTTACAATAGCACCAACCTTCCTGAACACACCTTCAGCTCTGAACCAAGACCCCAGCCTGAACGGCTGTTTACTTCACCCTCCCCACGACTCCTGCCACGGGCAATCCCTCTCCAAGTTCTCCTCTAGTGTTTCCCCCGTCCCTTTTCTTTGAGTCTGACTTGGCTTCCAGCTTCTTACTCTGTGCAAATATTGCTCACTCACTCACGTCTTGCGCCTTCTTTTTATGGAATGAAGATTTCAATAGAAAGGGAAACGCACCCTTCTGGAGTTGGGTGTATTCCATAAAGACTTTCCCCCGGCTCTGCTCTCTTTCAGCCTGMTACACACTTTCACTCAAACTGGACTTTTAAGCTTATACCAAAGCCTTGTCAGAGTTACTAGTACCACTTTAACTATTATATAAGATACTGGTTACACCCACAGTCTGTTAAGCTTGTGAGCTGTAGGCAGTCCCTAACTTTCTAGAGAAATCAAACACAAATGGTTTTGGATACAGTATTCACATAGGTGGAAGAACTGCTATAACAGCCTAATTCCAGAGGGCCTCCCCTTCCTTCTTGCCCTCACCCTCCTGCTGTCAATTGTGAGCTTTGCTTGAGGGGAGAAGGAATCTGTGTTTAAAAGGCAGCAGTTAATAGGTATAAATTAACCCTTCAATAGATCTGATAGGTTAAAAACAGACAACAAAACTATAATCAGCGTATTTCATTCTGCAGACCTACCTCTCTGGCAGCGATCATGGGTCCAGCAGCGTTCAATGAAAATGCCGTTTATTACAGTAGGCGGACAGTTGCTTTTCCCTTTCACAGTTCCTGGACACACGTCTCCACACTCTTCTTTGTCATCCTTGTTGGCAACGATGTAATTATCTTCGACAGAATCCAAAATCCTTGACCAGTCAATCGTGGACAAGTAACACAGTTCGTTGTTCTTCTCGATCCGCACAGCACCTCGAGTTATGTTCATCAGGTTATAGAGGCCAATCTCCTTCAAGTGAACCATCTCAAAAATGACTAGCGCATAGTTAAAAAATAGATGAGTTCCTCGAATCACAGTGAGGTTAGGGAAAAGTCCCTTTAAACTCTCTAGGCCATACACACGAAAAAGAAGCAAGTAGTCTGTAATCATAGTCAGTTTAGGAAAGCTGAGCTCACGGAAATCTTCAGGCTTGGTTTTAAACATCAGCAATATTTGCAAGTGGCCCTCAATCACAGTGCAGTTCTCAAGCATATTCAGCCGGGTCAGATTGTTGCGAATGTCCATGCTTCTGCAAACTGGAAGGCAAAGAACAATTATTATATTTTTAAGGTAATTGCTTTAGTTTTCTAGATACACATATTTTTCCAATCATACCACAGTATATAGCAATGTTCAGAATACACGGCTAGGCTCTTTTCAATAAAGCAGGCTGCAAGCGTTAGGAAACACACTGTTGGGAACGCTCCCTGATATATGATTACAAAATAAGACAGAGTATTTCACAATTTTTTTCTGCCATCTTGAGTTTCTGGGTATTACTTCTATCACGACTGGAGCTGTAACACCAGTCTTTAGATGTCACTTGGCATTCACAAAAGTAAGATGCGTCTATGCAACAGAGTGTTTTCTTTAGATAGTTGCCAGCGACACACCTACCTCATCTCAGATTGTGCAATTAATGCCAGTGGATTAGAGGGAGTAATTTAGAATGGTTGCAGGGAGGGGAAGATAGGAAATGGTAGTACTCCAGAAGAGAAGAAAAAACCCTGGAAATACACACATGAAAGAGTACAGCCTATACTCTTGCTCAGACTTTACTGACAGAAATAATTTACCGCATTAATAATTATTGCCCGAAGCATTCTTTTCAGATTAGAGGGGTTTTGTTACTATATTCTAAAGGCTGGAAACCTCCCTGCCTTAAATATTGAGGCAATTCATTGAGTAGAACCAACAACCCGGAGAAAGAACTGGCAAAGTGAACAATTCCATCCAGCGCAAATTAGAAAGTAAACAGAATAATATGAATCCAGACACCAGCAAAGCCAGGAACAGAAAGAAAAAAGCTTGGACTGGAAACAAGTGTTTATTCTAAACAYGGGTAAGAAGTCAAGAATGAAATCTAGAGCACTGGGCCTGTGCGACACCACGGAAGCCCCAGCCACAGCCCTTCAAACCAGACTTCAAAGAAGCCTCAAGCCGTAAGGGAATCCCTGCAGAAAGGGAAGCCTGGCTGGTGATCCGGGGGCACAGGACAAGACTAGGAAAGCTTGAACCAGAGAGAGAGAGGGGAGYCCCCCGGGAGCTGAAAGCACAACACCTTTCGTCTTGCGTCACTCTGTGTAAACTTCACTGACTACAAAATCACCGTATCACAGCTTCAAGAAATCATCCAGCAACCAAACCTTACAAAACTGATGTACAGACAGACGTTCGGTATTTACGATTATCTGACTCCTCACAGTTTTACACATACCATGCTGTGTGGTACAGAAATAAGTCGGATGCAAACGTCTTAATGATTATTCAAAAATTCACTTAACTGCAATAAAAAAAATAAATTTGGCAACACTAATACAGGATTCAGAGCAATGTTATTGCCCAACAGGATTTTTTGGCACTATATACAAGTCGTTTCATAAATTGCTTTCTGGAAGAAAAAGTTAATGCACACAGTGCATCGGAAAAAAAAAAAGTATTTTTCTTTTAAAGTGGCAAAGAAAATCTGATGACCAACTAGCAGTAACCTCTTTGCCCTGTGAAAAACTGCAACCAAAGTGGAAGTCAGCCAAAAAGCTGCCTTGCTGCACGTCCCAACCATGTGATAAAAAAAACGGGAGCACAACAAATGCAGTTAAAGAAGTTCTTTTAATATTTATTTTAAACAGTTAAGATAGGTATTACCAAGGAAGCAAGTGTATGACAGGGCAGACCCCATTACACAGGTCTTTCAGCAAGAGCTGAAAATTTCAAACCAGTTACCACATTTTGCTCAACAGTATCTAGGAAGACTGTTTGTGCCTCTTAACTTGAGAGCATGGTGGGCAGGGCAGAAGGCAAAGCCTCGAAGAAATTTGTTCATTGGAACAAGGCTCATTTTTTTCTAGTATCAATTAAAATCGGAACACATTTGTGTGTTACTCTGAATTTAACAAACTGCCTGGGCTGAGAAGCTATTAACTTCCCTATGACTTTGCTACAGCTTCTGACGAGGACAAGGATGGCACAACACTCGATCAAAAAGCAGCAATCAGTGGGAGCAGCATCACTGCTGATCAGCTGGTGACAAACTGAAAAACTTCAACAAACCTACAGAAGTTTTACAGAAGGAAAAAATAATTCCCGGTCATACGCAAACCAGGAAAGAGCAAAGGTAGGGAGACTTTCCCTCAAGTTATTTCTTACTGAAAGACTTGTGTGTCTCATCACATAGGAGACTCTTCTCTATTAAAGTCAAAAATCAAAAAAGAATTTGTACACATTATTAATTACAATTATCAAAACACATAAATAAAATCCTGCCTTTATGCCAATGGTTTCTTTGGGAAAGSAGAAACAACAGCAGGACAAATAAAACTCAACAAATATTGAAATTCAATGTACAAGTCACTGATGCAGCTAAAACTACCTGGTAATAGAAAATCCACCTTCCTGGTTCTTAATAACTGCTGAGTACCCAGGTAACATACAGCAAGCTAAGGTGCCACCCAGGACCAAGTGCTATACCACAGCATAAAGTACTATCTAGAGTAATTTGAATGTATACAGCTAACCTTAAGAAAACTGAAAACTAAAGAACAAAACAAAAAAAAACACAACTCAACTCTACAGAYGAATTACTTCCAAAAATAAAAGCTCTAGGCTTTTATTGCAGCTCAAAACCACAAGATGCATCTCTACACTAAGCACAACTATCCRAGTCTTTCATCATCTCAACTAGAAGTTCTCGACTGGCCACGAGCCGGCCCCCAACCCCCAGAGATCGCCCTGCTCTTCTGAGAGCTGAGCCCTCTGGAAGGAGGGGACACCAAAACCTTGAGGACCGGTGAAGAGAACTGCCAGGTTCGACACAGTGAAGATGCCGCCCTCCGCGTGCTGTGCTGTGGCTGCGCTACGGGCCGCGAGAACAGCCCCATCAGCCAGGAACGGAGCTGAGGGACCCAGTCCGAAGGAGGTTTCCTGGGTGGGAAGCTGCAGGCACCACAAGCGGGACACCAAGCACCAGAACAAGCTGTTATCCCATTTGGCCGAGAAAAGGATACATGTCCCAAAAGGCTTCTTGGAGAGCGTTCACCGCTTTTATCCAGCAACAAGCTGATCCTCTGCCTCCCCCGAGTTCACGGCACTCACCACTTTTCTAGATACTCAAAAGAAGCCAGATTACCGAACTGCTCATGAATCCGATCCGCATCGCTGCTGGCTTGCAAAGCTCACAAATGCAGCAAGTACTGCTGCTCCTGGTTCAATCGGCCAGAAAGTCGTTCAAAAATTTTCTTCCCTCTTCCAAAAACGCAAAAATCTAAGCGTCCATGCAGGGTATAAGCCTCCCTCACCTTCAGCTTCCCCTATCCCGAAATATATCCCCCCGCCGCAGTTCACAGAGAAGGTAGCCAAAGGCTACGACAGCCAAATGTTTTCACGAGGTGCGTTGAAGAACAGTTAGTTAAAACTGAACCTAAAAAAAGACAGGTGATGCTTGCGAGTAAGCAGCAAAGCATTTTGAAGAGTTAAATAATCAAATAAATCCACGGGAGCTGGAAGTACACATCCACAAGCTGTCAGTTCAGTTTGCCTTCTAGAACTATTTTTGTATTTTTGGCCAATTCTAAACTCTCAGAGAAAGCATTACTTGTAAGCAGCGCTGTCGGCGCCGGCCAGACAGGAGATTCCACACGCCCTGGCAAACAAGGAGCTGACCTTAGTTATTCAAACTTTGCTGCTTTTAAAGCCGAGCAATAGCAATGTAATAAACTGGTACATTGTCTGCTATGTTTAGGAAATTCCAATACTGGGAGCTACTGCACAAATCCTTTTAATGGAAAGTGCTCAAATGCTGCAATACTAGCATTGTATAGAAACGTGCGCAGCATTTAGAACAAATTAGAGGTTTGCTGCTGTAATAAACAGCTGAATAAAAGGCACAAACTACCATAACTGTAAATCTAAAAAATAAGATTAAAGGGATTTATCCAGATTTTTACATATCTGGAGAAAAATCACACTTAAGAATTATTTTTCATATTCCATTTTAGTTTAGCTTTTAAGTGATAAATATCACCACAGTATCTGAGTTTCTTTTTTACCACTTCAAGGACCAAGGAGATCAAGTTAGGAATATCTGATAAAATGTGCTTTTCTGTTGTAGGGATCTGAGTCGTTTCCTGCTTTTGAATTCTCTTCAGCAGTTTGCATCTTCTATTCATGCAGTAGCTGTTCAAGTCACCCCATAAATATACTGTTACCAAGACAACAAAAAGCAGTTTTAAGCAAAGTAATAAGTGTTTTTCCACAGCTTTGCTCAATAGTACTTCTTCTGCGGGGACAGGGGAATTATGTAGCGATTCAGTATGAAGGCTAGTCAGGTTTGGTCCAGAAGAAAGAGACCAAAGTTGAGAAGTCAATTTTAAGTAAGACAATCTGTTTTCAAAAATACAGAAAACAGCTTTCAGGAAAAGAAAAACCTCAGATTGATTCTCTAGTAGTAGGCCCCAAACTATTCCTGTTCAAAAGAGAGGCAAAATCTCCGCTAAACTTCACCAGGAGCAGGAATACAACGTTACACCGTCAGAGAGGAAACACTACATCCCTAGTTCCTGAGCTATTCAAAGTAACTTGGGAAAAACAAACAAACAAAACATTATAGACTTGTTTCATCAGACCCCCAAGAAAAAAGTTGCAAGGCATGCTTTTTAGAGCAAACGAACCAAAAAAACCAAAMCAAAACAAACAAAACAATCCAATCCAAGAGGCCAAGTCTCTTGAACAAACTAGTTTGGTAACAACCTTAAAGTACTGAATGAAGAAACTAGATCTGATGTCAGAGGTTACTTTTCAAGATACAGTCTAAGCGGGGGAATATCTGGAACTTAAGCCTTGTTTATAGTAAATTGCTTGGATACCAAACCTTAATGATTCGCTACTTCAAAGCTCTGGCTCTCTAACGGTCAAGAGCAGGAGGATACCGCAGCACCGCACACAAAGATCACAAACCATTCTAGATTTAAAAAAAAATGTTGAATTAGCCAGTGGTTAAGTGGTCACTGCCCACTTGAATAAATGAATTATTGAAGAAAAATGACACTCACTTTGATCAACTCAAAAGCTTTGTAATTCTATCTAATGCTGACTTTTAGAAGTGATATTAGGCAATTGGAAAAAGGGCTTTCAAGTGTTTTTGGGGATAACTGGATGTTACCGTGCCTCAGCAGTTAAGTGACAGGTTGGTAGAAGGGACAGTAAGGCAGTTTCCAGCCTACTGCAACACTAGTTTAGTGAACAGGAAAATATCTAATTGTGAAAAACTTATTTTTAAACTTCGATTTTCCACCTCAGCCATCTAGATCTGAGCAATGAAGCAAATTCGGATATGCATTTAAAAGTGAGTCTGTTTATAAACCTCTGGCCTGCTCAGATACCATCTCAGATGGCTGTTATCTTCCACTAGTCAAGAGATCGGTGCTGAACTAAGGGCAAACCTGTCGTGGAGACTGCTTTCTTTAATGCCAAAAGCATATGTACCCTCACAACCTAGCCTACAAAGCCCCACTGAATTCTGTGACTTCTCCTCAAACGTGGTTTGCTATACCATTAGGCTCCCCATGTTAAAATCAAAACAGTAACAGAAAAAATAAGATTTCTACTGCTATGTTTTCCATGCAAAGATAAAAGGCAGTGAAGTAAGAGCATCCCGGGACCATGGGAGATCAATTAGGGGAATGGAAGTCAGTACTAACAGACCTTAAGATCCTGCTTACTGCAAAGGGAGCAGGAACAGATTTGATATGTTGCCAATATCAACATAACTTATATTCCCCGAGACAGTCACCCCAAAATTGACCTCCAGAAAGCACATGGGTTTTACAAACTATTCACAGCGACAGTTAACGTACTGTACTTCTCTCTCAAACATCCAGAGGTCACGCTGGGATAGCCACCAGACAGACCCGTTGCCTAGTTTTGATACAGCCCTGCCCCGTTGCAGTTACTCTTTCTACTTTAAACTCCTGGGAGCAAAATCTCATTCTAGGCTGAGTCTCTCAACATTAAAAATTAATAAAGAGTTGAGATGGGAAAAGGGGCCACAGTTTCTTAATGAGTTTATGAGCACAAAAAAAAAAAAATCTGTATGAGACAGAAATCATAATTTAGAAGCAGATTATTTTAAAAGAACATTATCACAAGAGTAAGAAGTGGATTTTGTCCCAATTTGTCCCTAATTTAGGTACCTACATCTCAGCTAGAAGTTCGACTCCCACTGTCATCAACAGTCACTGGAAAACAAGTACAGTGACCAAACATAAGCGAATGGTTTAGGAGGGGAGGAATTGCCTCTAAACTCTTCTGACTATATTGATGAGTTCTCTACCAGCTACAAAAGGAGCCCAAAGTAATTTGCTCAATTGGTAGATGCCTAAAACTAGGTGAGGTAAATCCCACTCTAAACACCACAGCTAATGAATGACATGCACGAGTCACGTGTGAGATTTCATGAAGTTGCGCTGTGTTTACACAGTGGTAAAAAACAAAAAAGCTGTTTTTCCTCACAAAACAAGATACATGCATCTTCGTTTTGTGTGCATGTCAGCTCTCATTTTCTTAACCCCTGCTTTTACCCCTCTCAACAGCTTCTGAAGACGCCAACTAATTTCAGTCCAATGTAAACGGAGAGTTCTCACAYGTATCATGTTCCTAAGAGACTCACAGAAACTAGGGGTGGGAAAGGAAGAAAAATTCAGAGTCTCCATCAAGAAAAGCTTGAAGTGTGAACTCCAACCATCCATCCATCCAGCTTGCCTGCTGTCCCATCTGCATGCACAGCTCAAAATTGTTCATACTATTTGCTGCTTTTGCCTAGCCTCTTACGGGACACGAGAGGAACTATAGCATGGTCTAAAAGAAGCAAACGGAGGAGGAAGGCACAGGAAACGAACGCTACAGTTAGAGACTGGGGAATATTGTCCCTGGAGAGCAGCATTATCAGGGTGCGTGTTTGCGCAGAACGCAGGACACAAATCTCGAAGAAAGCAGACTTCATTAGTTCCGTTGCTCAGGGAACAACTTGTTTGCTTACGCAACTACTGTACATGCATTTACCCTTCAAGCCACTCTGATGTAGGCCTTCACATCAGCGTGTTGTTTTCGATCCACATGGTAGTGCAGTGGGATCTAAGCAGTCTCAGAAAATGGAGTAGAAAATGAAAGCTAAGTGCCTGAAAACCTTTTGAATTAGGGACCTCATATTCCAAACAAGCTGTAAAATACTTTGAGAAGTATTTGCACTACATGAACAACATAAAAACATTCCACCCCAGACTTTGCCACAGGCTTTGACATCTTGTGCATCACTCCTGTTTCTCCATCCATAAATTGTAAAGCATACTTTCCTACCACATGGTAAATGCAGCAAAGATTAAGCATTTACGGTCATAAACACACTTACCACCCAAAGAGCAGAATATGATAAAAGAAGATTGAATGTAGTAGTGATAATAGTGTTTTCAAATTTGGAGCCACTAGACTAGTTATTTTATACTTATTTATTAGTGCTATATGCCAATTATCTTCTACATTTCTCTGTTGGAGAGGGACAGGTTTGTACATGCTTGCCAGCTACAGCTTAACCTCCTAGATTAAAAACTTATCACTAGTCTTTTTCAAGTCTTCTAATGTAAAAGCATGCATGAAGAARAAATTGGGTATCTTTTAAATACGTAACTTGGTAGACTGGGGGGGGGGAAGCTGCCTGAAAGGCATGTCCTGCTTTATTCCCTCAATATTATACACATTTCAAGAGCCCACCATTGCAATGTCCGGGCTCTAACCTACTTGCTTGCTATTGCCTTTTCCAGTGGGAAAACTATCAGGTAGCAGCTATGGGATAGAGAGCTTCAGTGTCCAGTCCTCTTTAAATAAATATTTTCTTTTTGTTAAAAAAAAATAAAAAATAAAAATCTGTAAACATTATCCAAAATTCAAAACAGAAGCTAACCAGAACAATTYCTTAAGCAAGTTCATGCGACAAAACCTATCAAAACAGCTCACAAGGCTAATCTTAACCTCAGCCACGAATTTAACGAGTTTGCCGCCTCCAACACACGTTTCTATGTCCCTGTTTTGTAGGGACGTTTTCCAAGCCTTCGCTTCAACACGGATCCCCGCCGCCCGGCTTCTGCCCGCTTTGCTACCTGCGGGCTGGAAAGCCCCCCTAGGAGCAGGTGTGCGGCTGGTGACGAGACCTCCTAACTCGAAGCCTCGGGGCGCCGAGGAGCCTTTCTGCGACGGGGCTAGTTGCAAAGTGGCCCCGAGGAGGAGCGGCAGGGGACGGCGGGGACGTGCCCGTCCTCGCAGCCGAGCCCGGCTCCCGGCCCCCTCCTTCGTACAGCGCAGCCACCGGGCACCGATTGCAGGATTATTCCCTCCCCGTGCCCAGCGGTTTTAAAGCCCGGTTCAGCCGGAGGCTCAAAACGTGCCGGAGCAGTAAATACCACGGCAAAACGGGCA
>NW_020448908.1:902500-976912 GCF_003343035.1 Apteryx rowi | reverse complement strand
TCCACCTGCCGCCGCCGCCGCGCGCGCGCGGGCCGCCCTGAGGCGAACGGCGGCCGCGGCCGGTTCCGGCCGGTTCCGGCCAGGGTCGTTGGCGCCGCGGCAGCGCCTCCCGCCCCGCCGCTCTGAGGGGGTGGGGTGGGGGGGGGTCAACGCCAAAAGCGGCTGGTGGGGGCCGGGGTCGCGGTCTTTGGCCGCCTGTAAAGTGCCTCCGTGCAGCTCCCGCTCGGCGTAAAAATCGGGGCGCGACAGCTGCCAGCGGAGACGTTTCAGCCTTGGTGGCATCGAGCGACGGCAGCCGCCGCGGCGTGGGGAGGCCAAGGCTTCCTCAAAGAGCCGTTTTTAGAGGTGGCGATGGGCCGGCTCACCATCCCCGCTGGCCTAAAGCCCCCCTTGAAACGGGGCCCTTCTCCCCAAACGGTCACTTCAGTGGCAGCTTTGTGTCGCTTTCCCTCTTTTTTCCCATTACGGCGCTTGGGGAAGGAGGAATTCACCTGGCGGCTTGCTTCGCAGAGCCCCGGGAGAGGGTATCACCACAGAACCCGGTCCAAACACACATTCCAAACTTCTGGTTGTCCTTCTCCAGTGGGATCCGGCATTCGATGCCTTTTCCTCCTTTGACAAACATCTGTGCTTTGTCATTGAGCTAAGCCGTTACAACGCGTTTCCTGGCAACTTCCAATAATTTTGTCCGACGCTGACTTTCACCCGCTTTCTGCAAGATACTGAGTTACATAAACTCTTACAATCCACCTTCTCAACTCCTAAAATGCTTGGCAAAGGGGCAGATACTCTTCTTTCGAATCTTTGCCTCGCCACCCTCGGCTTACACCAGATCTCACTTTTGTGTTACATTTCTTGCTCAATGGACCATTAGGGAGCAGCCGGGTAGTGGTCGGCAGAGCACCAGCGGGTCACGGCGCTTTGGCTCCTCTTTCTAGACGCTGAATTGCATTAAGAGGGCTTGCGCTGTTTTACATACTTTGTGTTAGTTTCCCTTTTTGTCGCAGGGATATTACCCAGTTGTGAACGCGAGGAGGAAGGGTCTATTTTGGTGTGGCTCACTCTCTGAAATGCTTTGAGGTTTCTCAGGTGGACGGGTTGCGGTTGGTGGGCTGCTAAGGGTACATTCTTCTAAATTATGTGAGTGTAAACAATATTACCTGTGTAAGAATAACCTACATCTCAGCATTTGCAAAGTATTTAAATGCGGAGATGAAAAGTCCTGTTTAACTGGTGATGCTTTCTCTGTGATTACTGTAGCAAGAGAAAATGTGCATCTGCACAGCACATTAGCTGTTGATTGAGCCTGCTCATGTGTCAGAACTGCCATCGCAGGACCTCTTTCCCCCACATGCCTGTTCTTGCTCTCAGCTCATTTTCTCAAATGAATGCTTCTACTTACAGGTGCAGAGGAGACATGAAACTTAGTGACCTGATCATTTTTCTTCAGAATCCTTCAGGAAATGAGGACAGCTCAGAAATGGAAATACACAATAAAAGTATGCATTCTGTGCTTGCAGATGAACCTGCCCTATGACTATTCACTTTGCATGCAGCACATACAGCCAAACATCATCTAGACAGCTTGGGCTATGTGGAATTTATAATGTGACTGTAATAGCAACCTACTTTTGCTTGCTCACTTATGTTCTCATCGCCTTTCAAATAATAATGATATCAGCTTACAGATTGGCACAGAAGGATTAAAGGCTACAGATTTATTATCTTTCAGTAAAATACTATTTTTAGTTTCTAATTACTGATTAAGAACATCAGTGTGCAATCTTTTCAGCATCTTTCCCATACCGTCACTGCTACATATTCATCTTGCTACAGTACACTAGGTTTGCAATCAGATAAACCAACAGTAGCAATGTGGGCTCTCAGAAACTAAGCCAGCACCTGTTTGCTCATTTTATTAGCTGCACTACATGCTCTTTGCTAATTTCTGACTCAAGAAACTGTCCTGGAGTCATTAGTTTGATACATTAAATACTACATCCTTCTTAGACAATATTTACACTGCTTTCTCCCTTCATCTTCCGTAAGTGTTTGACGTTTTATTTGAAACAACTTGTAACTAAGCAGTGATAAGTATCTGCTATGACCTGTGACGCTTAAGGACTTTTGGGGTTCATTTCTGAATCCTCCTATGAAAATAAATACAGAGAGCCTTGAAATAGGAGGTATTTACCTATTTGACCCCAGAAAAATTTATTTTTTTTTTATTTTTATTTGAATATGGAAGGTGGCTTTGTAAAATGGCTCAGTCTTCTTGTCCCCCACCTACCGAAAGGGTCAGAAACAGACTACTTTATCACTGTATTCAGGTAGTTTTCCCCTGCTTGAGTTAAAGCTAAGACAGGCTGAGCTGATTTCTGTCTCTTTTAGGCACCAGTAATACAATTCTTCACAAAGTCTTACCTCCAGGGCCTGTTAAGTGCAGATGCACTGAACCAACAGTCTGCACACTGCYGTTGGAGCTCAGTCACATCTCTCTATCAACTACTACGTGTGAAGAGAGAACTCAGACTTGCTGCCAGATCTCCGAGGAACTGAGTTTACTCAAAGGTTGCCATCTTGAAAATTCCCTAGGTGAACAGCATTTCCTTGCAAAAATTAGGGAGGAAAAGGTTCTGGTTGGGATCCAGCTCATCTTGCCCTATTTTTGAGTAAGAATTGATTTGTCAAGCCTGCTTTCCTGCTCACAAGTTCTCACCATGCAGCATGTACGTTACTCAGCCTCCTGTCCTTTGAAGATGAAGAAGAGTTGCCATTGAAGCCAACAATAGCCGAGTCTCTGCATCACTGGCAGGATGTTGCTGTAAAGGTTACAGAAYTGACTTCTTAGTGACTAGCCCTAAAGCCAAGTATACAGGAGAACTGACCTTGGGAAATTTATCTCATCCTGTTTGCAGTCGCACAGAACTATTTGCCAAATCTCTTAATACAAAATATTTCACGTCATGGATTGACAAAGTTCCTTTCTTACCCTTCCTTCCGTCCACACCAAATCCRACAAGCAATTACTCTCCTCTTGATGGAAAAAAGCTCGGAGGAGGAAGATCTGGTCACTTTACGTGCTAAAGAAAAGTCCCATTTTTCTGCTGTTGAAACAGGAAACCTTGTCAGATCCTTYTGGACAGTTGTATTGTTGCAAATATAACCTCTGCTCAAGGTGAGAATGGCAGAGGGCATCTCTCTGCCACATGGAGCCCAGAGAAAGTGGAGATGAAGGATGCAAAAGAAATCATTGCTGTTCGTGGCCTACTGCAATGCTGCCTCCTTGTATCTTTAGTTATTGTCCAGTTTCTGGTTTTGTCCAGTTTACATTTTTGGATGTCACTGAGGGGAATGCAATATTCAACTTAATTTCCGCTCCTTATAAAAACACTTATGTTCTAATTCAGCATCAAACTTTTTTCAACTCAAGATGTTGCTGTTTTTTTGTTTTTTTTTTTTTTGGTTTTGATGCAAATACACATCCAGCCTTGTATAGTATAACCRCCTTCAGACCCCTCCAGCCTCCTCATCCACTGCCCCCTCCACTGTTCTTTCCTCAGCTTCTCACAACCCACTTAAGCAAACGCCGCATCTGGTTCGCACAACCTCCTCCACTGCTGCCAGGCATGTTCTTCTCCATCAACAGCCACAGGCAAGTTAGCAGCTGCAGCAGCAGTCACACTCACTACGCAGTATGGGCATGCCATGCCCCAGGCCACCAACTGGCTACACCAGTTCTAATCTACGGCACACCTTTTATTTATAATGCACATTTTTGCTGATCCAGAATCTAATTTGGAGGTACAGCCTTCTGGGCAGCACAGCAGCAAACCATAACCATATGCACCACGCTGCTTTATCTGAGTTTCTGCATTTTGGTAACTTTTAGTTACCATTCTGATAACCAGTTTGTTCCGTAGCTAGGAGACACACCCAAGTGCTTTGTAAATGTTACAAGTCAGGCGTACCTAATCCATTATTCACTAACTGCTGCTGCTTCCCACTTCATCTCCTACTAGGATGTAGTGCTCATGACAGAAATGTCGCAGTGGTCTCATGTGACAGGTGGTGTTGATTTAGCTACGTCAGTTTTTAATGTCACTCTTGTTCAGTGGGAACACACGCTGCGTGCAGAACAAGCCTCGGCAATGTGGCAGAGCCTGATCGCAAGAACAATGAGCCAATCTTGCACGGAGCTGTAGGGCTCTGAAACGGCAGCAGCACACTACAGTAGAGCAAGACATTTGATTATTGTTTTCTGCTCCTATCTGCTATATTATCATGATTGAAATAGATTTTTTTAAAGATAATATTGGCATTTTTTCCCATGTTTATAACTACTAGTCTTAAGACATTGATTTTTGAGGTATCATTTCAGTTTTATAGCAGAGGTAWAGGGAACAGAAGTGACTTGCCCAGTATCACACAGTGAGCAAAGATTCAGGAACAGAACCTCAGTCTGTCACTCCATCATTTTCACTCTTTTACAAGGATACCCAGTTAGCAGAATAGTTACCAGTTTTGGAAGGCTGCTCACAGCCTATTAAATCTAATACACAGTGTCTTTGTTAGATAAAGCCAAGGGAACATATGCCCAAAACAAGCCTAAATATTCATTACCCAGCCACAGGAACCATTGTATACAACATTCTGCTCCTACCATTCATGCATCCTTACTGACAGCCTATATACTCTAAAAATCCTTCTAAAGCAAATCTAGCTGCGTTTGAGGATACAGCTCAAAAATTAAATATTATATAGAGAGTCTGCTGCCAAGAATGTTTGCCAGAAAAGCTTAGACTGATCCATAGTTTCTGTTGCTGCCAGGCTCAAAAACTGCTGCATTCACCGGCCTGACATGACCTAAGTCTCCAAAAGATTATTTTTTTTTGTTACTTACTGTCTGAAAGTAGGTAGTCTGCCAAAAGCCAACCAAGGCCCAGCCCTACGCCTGATAAACATCTCTCCATTTGGATTTCCCAAGCTTTTGCGAAAGTTAAGCAATTCTCACTTCACAATGTTTGCAACTTTCAGAAAGCCATTTCTATATATAACAGTATTCTGTGAAGCACATCAGAGCACTATGCGATGAAACGGAGTTGCAGGCTAAAGTWGCAGATCATACAACCACCATCCATACATTAGTCAAAAATAAAAGTTGTCAGTCCATCTATGAAGTGTCACAAAGTCTTGCCTGATTGTTTATTCTAAATACTACTGGCAGAGATCTTCAAAGTGTTCTTGAATTACTATTAACTACTAAATGAACGCAAGAAAAGCAAAGATTGCAACCGCCAACTGACAAAGCAGTCATTGTGTGCAGGGAGATTGCTGGTCACTGAGGCAATTAATCCATTTGGTTTGCCAGTTCAGAAGGTAACATTCTTCCACTGGGGCAGAGGCAACCAGTCTCCGTGGCAGCGCTTGAGGTACTACGCTTAATGGTCACGCTAGATATCATAAAAGGTGTTAGTAGTTACAGCATTCAATTTCAGTTCTGGCAGTTTACCCTTCAAAACATGAAATGTCAATGGTCAGAAGTTAAATAGGATTTGGTTCTGAAATGATTTCTTAACAGGCTCCTTTGTAAAGGAACTGCTGTTGACTTGGAGGGCTGAATGTTTGCTTGGGGACAAGCTATTACTAGTAGTTCCAGGTCTTTCCAATTGAGTTCCCGATTTATAAGTGGCAAAAAGTTATTGCCAACACATGGCTGCTAGCAAAACTCAGCTTAAACTTTCCTGCAATGATGCACCAAGTCTTTTGCAAGCCGGAAAAAAACAGTTTATTTCAAGTAATAACAGGGAAAACGTTGTAGACAATGATGCAGCATTAATGTTATATCATTCCAATAACACTCAAAAAAAATCCCAGTACTAAGTTCAACCTCTGCTCTAAAAGAAGAGCTCAGCACTGCAGGGAAAATAGTAAACAATCAGAATTAGAAAATAATGCTGTGACCCAGCATTCACTAATGAAACATAGTAAAARGTCAGACATTACAGTTCAAGAAAAAGTTCTGGGAGAAGTAGAAACCTCCATAAATTAATTGCTACAACCATAAATTTCTCTAAGAGTTTATCATAAGAGATTGCTCAAACTGCATATTGCACAGATGAGTAGCTAGAAGAAGCAAAAGCTGCACTTTGTAGCATAATCAGTCATTTGATAATGCATAAATGACTGGCATACTACACTGTGTACACATCCAGTTAAATAATAAAAAATACTTTGTGTAGAAACGTTAGTATCTACATTAACATAGTTGCTTTTGTAAAGAACAAGCAGTAATTCTGAAATATTCAGTTCTGTGCTGAACCAGTCATAGGAGCTCCATTGTTGTGACAAACAGAGCTTTTCCTCTTCTTTAATCCAAAGCTGCTCTGGAAGGCCTAAACTACCCCATCTAGCGGTTCAAAACAGCAATAGAAATGCCAAAGGAACACTCTGGAATTGTCTTTTGCTCCTCACTTCTCAGTATGTGAAACACTGTACACATTTAAATATCAACACTTGAATAACACTCCTAGAAACTATAGCCCACAAGGCATAATGTTTTGCTTCTAGCTTACCACAAACACTTGAAAATGGCTCTCACACAGTCATCATAAACCTTGCTTTACTTCGAGCCCTTGTTTCTCCAGTAGTAACTGTTTTTATTTAAAGTATTCATTCCGATTTATTTCATCTCTGCTTTACAGCAGTGATCTCTCAGGAATACAATTTTGACACAAACACTCTTGACCAGAACAGTCTGTCTCAAAAAATAATAGCTGAATATTTTATTTATTTATATCTTGAAGACACCAGCTTCCTCTGCCCTCGTTTTACAGTGAAACAATATTCACACAGGTGAGATCTGAACCATATGGAGGGTGCTCTGTGTACGGCTCCACAGTGCAAGGGTCACAGCCTATTCTTGATACAACAGCATCGATATAACAGACAATGACTCACTGAGAACATTCGTGCATACAAAAAGGGAAGCAAACACTTCCTGGGGCTTCAGCCCTTCTGTAGTAACTAAACTGAAGACAACTGCAATAACAAACACCCATCTGGGAAGGCGGCAAGCCTGAGATTAGTTTTACCTGTCACCAACTCTCTGAATCTCAGCCAGGCTAGCAACTCAATGGTGGCGTTCTCTTCCTACACCCTAGGGTGGTTTACACGCATAACCTTTGTAATTAAGTATCCTGTCTGCGGCATGGTCCTGGTTCAGTACAGGAGAGCTGTAAACACAGGAAAAATCATGAGACTTCAACTGACTTATTTAAATTTGTATTGAGTAAACTCCTTTTAGAGGAGTCATAGTGTTTGACACAACTGCATTTAAAAACACAGAGCAGAGCACCTATCTAAGAACTTTTTAGGAGCTCAGTGTAATCTGCCATCTTTATCCCAGTTCTTTTCTCAAGAAATAGGCAACAAAATTAACTAAGTAAAAGAAATAACCAAATATCCAAGCCCAGCAAATCTTCCCCATGAAATCGTTCACTGAATCCAGTGATGGCACAAGAAAGAGATGCAACGGTAGGCCTTGGATGACCTCTTTTGGGACATGATAGGTGGCAGATTGTCAATAATTAATTTCATTGCAAGGTAGCATGTATCATACCAGGCAAACTTTCCAACTGTCACTTCTGGCAGTTGTAAAAAATCATTTTAGTTTGGGGAAAATTCTGATAAAGAGGATCATACTGATGAATATAAAACAAACTACAATCAGCATTATCCAAAGTAGCCAGTTGACTGATTTCTTTGCGTGCTGTTCAAGGCGGTCAGATTCATCCTTGAGCTTCTCAAAGTTCTGGTCTGCCATTCTGAGAGAATGTGATAAAGTCTGGGGAACAAAGAGAACAAATGGTGCGTCAGTAGACGTACAGAGAGAAGAAAATGCACTAAGGCTGACCAGCAGGTAGGTCAAGCGCTGACGCAACCTGAACACTGAGAGCTCTCTTTTCAGTGGAGACGACTGCACTACCTGTGACTGAGTTGTAAAAACAAGGTCCTTACAAATGGGTCTAGGACTTAATTTTAAAAAAAGTTCTGATTTTCAAAGTGAAGCACCAGCAGTTCCACAAATACAGTAACATTTATAGAAGCTTACCAGCTCCCGAAGTCAGACCCCTTTCAGCTTCAATCAGATTTGAAAGTTCTGACCACTTATTTCTTGCAACAGAGGAAAAGTTCAACTGTCCTATAGAAGGCAGACAGGTATTGCCTGCAACCTTCCCTACTCTAATCCCATCTAAAAGCAAATTACATGCATTGTAATTAATACATCAGCACTTCAGTCTTCTACATGGCTAAACTGGGAGCCTACCACTGTAATACGCGTTACCTGGTTATCTTGTTTTATCACGTTCTGTGCAGCCAGAGTGTTGTTTTTCAGACTGCGAGCCAAACTTAGCATTTCTTCAGCTAACTTCTCCTGCATATCCTGATGGCGTTGTAACACAGCATCTAGCTCAACTGCAGACTGCTTCTCATCAGATGCAAGGCCTCTGCAAGAACACAAGGGAAAAAGTTGGAGATTCATACTTCTTGGTGAGTTGTTCTCCCAATGTTTCCCCAGGTTGTACATCTCTCAACAAGACAAAAAGAATAGTTAAGCCAGCTGAAGCCATTCATAGTTAGATTTCTACAAACAGGCACTAGATTTCACCCAAATGGAAGTAAATCTATGATTAAAAGAGCTTTGGGAAAGCAGTTTCCCAAGCATGAATCATCAGAACGTGAAACTTTGACTTACTTCCGCTTCCTTACATTCAACTCCTCAGAATCTGGGAGGAGGAAAAGAGAAAAGAAAGAGTTAAATATGTATGAAAGAAGATTATAAATTCCCACGCAATCACAAGCTGAAGAAACAAATCTTCTGTAAGGGATTTTTAGATGTCCAAAACTTTATTCCTACTTGGCCCTCTACATCAGCCAGATTTCAAATGCCTACCTGCTTTCCCCAGGGAAAAGACAACACCTAACATCATACATATGGTTGGGAGCAAAAAAACAAAACAAAAAAAAGAAACCCCCACACAGATGAGTCACATCCCTGAGGGCATGGTATAAGCTTGTGTGTCCTGGTGTTCTCTTTCAGGACACATTAGGCTGGCCTAGCTCCAGCCACTTTAATAGGAACTATAGAAACGGTAAATTAATTCCTACTGGTTCCCTACATGAATAACACGGTTGACTATTTAAGAGAAATTGAACATGTGATTTGGTCTGAGCAGAAGGAACAGGAGCAATTATAAGCCTAAATTGTCCTGGCTAGTTCTATAATTAGAATGTCTGCTTCTGCATGAATTCTAGCAAAATGGGTTCCTGCAAATCCCTGCTGCTGTACCGATCATGGCACTTGTGCCTTCACCTACTTTAGCGTGTTTTATTTGCTATCTTGGAAATAAGAGTTCCAAGACTGCGAGCTGCTAACTTAAGGTACACTTTGTCTACACTGACTTTCCTCTCTTCCTCTCCCTGCAAGACTCAGATCATCCAAAGTGAGAAAAAACAACAGCTTACGCTTACCATTGATAGCCAAGGGATCCTGGGGAGGCAGAAAGAGAAAAGAAACAGAAGATTATAGAAGGCCATTGAAAAGGCACACACAATATGATCAAAGACAGTCTCCCAGTCCCAGCATAGTCCCTGTGCCTGGTTAGCCAAACAAAAAAAAAAGCAGACTCCCCACCCAGCCCGAGACACATCTGAGGCACAGCTACCAAGGGCAGCTGAATGCCACAAAAGACAATCTATAAACTAGCAATAAAGAAATAGCAGCACCAGAACATACTGTACCAAGCAGCTCACTCCTCATCTTGCCTGTGCAACGAGCCTTTGTCTGCAGATGAACTGTTCTGGTGGCTGGGGTTCTCTCTTTGATCGTTGTAGGGGTACGTCCAGGGGCCAAGAACTGATTAGCCAGTGCCTTTTCAGTTGATGATGACTAAAAGCAGGGGAAAAAGCAAGAAAAAGTCATGATCATCACAACCAGCAGAGTGAGGTCACCTGGATGTGTGACCAACAAGGATTCAGGGAGTACTTCCACAGCTGCTTCCTGCAGAACAGTGACATAAGTCTGGAAAACAGCACTGACTGTATCCAGACTAACTGCAGCACAGATTATCGGCCTCTCATAGCTCTCCAGATGTGCATGGTGCCATACAAAAGACATGTTAAACCAAACGGACAATGCCTGCCACTATACCTCACATCACAGAAGGAAGGAGGACAGACACAAGACATATTCTAACGTATTTTTGAAAAGGAGTTGTGAATTTCATATGCTACTTTCTTTTTTTAAAAAAATAAAACCCAAAGTATTTATTCATAGTTTTACAAATTGTCTGATAAGATTATAACAAGTGTTATTTTGAGAGAAAAAATATAGACAGAAACAAGACAATATGATAAACGTAAGTGGAGAGTACTTCTTAGAGTCTTTTCAAGCTGAAATAATATATCTTACCAATTTTTCAGCTTCTAAAAGTCCCTTGAGGAAGTCCACTTTGCGGGAGTATTCATTCAGCAGTTCTGGGGCAGGCTTGCTGCAAGAATTGGGGGAAAGAGAAAAAACAATGAAAACCAGAAATCATCAGCATTTTCTATTGTTCAGGAAGCTTCCAGAAGAAACACATCTTCAAGGAAGCATCTTCTAGGAAAAACAGGCGCAAGCCAGGAACGCTCTTGCATTTGGGCCCCGGCAAACGGCCTTTTCGTGACACCACAGGCAGGGACAGGTCGGGACACGGACCCTGCGCCCAGAACCACCTCCGTGACTTCGAGGGCTGCGTGGCACCTACTCTGCCGGTGCAGTTTTCCCCTCGCTGAGGCTCGTTTCCACAGCGAAGCGTAAGCGCCGCCTCGGTGTTGGCGGGCTGCGCCTGTCCCGCTGCGGGGAGCCCAAGGCGGCCACCAAGGACCCTGCTGGTCCAGCCCAGAGGGTCGGGGAGCGTCTCACCTGGACTGCTTCTTCAGCCCGCGCAGCATCTCCTCGAGAGCCGCCACGTACTGCGGGGAAAGAGGCCTCGTGAGCGCCCGCCCTAAGGAGAGACGAGGCGTCCGGCCCTCAGGGGCCACTCAGCGCCTCAGGGAGGCGAAGCGCCGCTGCCGGCAGGGCTCGCCCCGCTCCGCGCCTCACCTTCTCCAGCCGCCACTCCTCGGGGTCCCGCCGCTCGGCCGCCAGCGCCTCGCACCGGCTCAGCAGCCGCATCAGGTTCAGCTCCAGCCGCGTCGCCGCCATGGCCGCCGCGTCGCCGCCGGAAGGCGCCTTCAGCGCCGCTTCCGGGGCGGCGGGCGCCATCTTGGGGCGGGGCGCGGGGCGGGGCGGCGGCCGTGTGGCGAGGCAGCGAGCGCCTTGCCCCGCCCTGCTCCCGGTGACGTTTTATTAAAAAAAATCGCAAGTTTGAAAGAAAAACAAGGGGGAAAGAGCGAGCTGCGGCCAGGGGCCCCTGTGGCTGGCGCTGGCTGGAGCGGGCACAGCAGGGGCTGTGACTAAAGCTCCCACGGGCGTCGATGCTKCGCCTTCACCGCTTTGAAATTGGAGACTCTAGTGATTTAGACCAATTCCGCACAGGGTTTGGGCACAGCTGGCCGTTTTGAGGCATTTTAGGTGCTGCTGCGCCTCGCCCTCGGGGACGTCCCCGCACAGAAACGACCTGCGGGATGCGGGACCGGGCCGGGCGCAGCAGCRCCGCTCCTGCAAAGAGCACCGAAACGCTTCGCTGGGACGCAGCTTGCTGTTAGCACTTCCTCGGAGCAACAAAGACACACGATTCCTAAGAATTTGTTCCCTAGAAAAGGCAGACACTGGCAAGAGGACACAGATAACCTAACACATGTATTTTTAAAAAGTGCAATGTATTAATAAACGTTTTTAGATATTTTGGTCTCGGTTAAGGCTATTACAACAATAACAGTTCTGTAAACCACACAGAAAGTTGTCATAAAAACATAAAAAAAAAATTAAGGCAACGCACATTGACCCAAATTCACCGTTGGTCCTGTTAGAGTCCATTGTAAGGCAAATACAAAAAGGCACGGCAGCAGAATCGGGGCCGTTAACTTCTTCCTGTACACTCCATCCATGTGTTTTACTCAATGTAGATTTATGTTCTACTTTCTTTGTAGGGTTTTAATTTAAAGTGAGGAATATTATTTGTTTTAAACAACCTTGTTTAACCCTTACAGTACTGTACATTTCCAGACTGCCTCTGTAGCAGCCACTTAAAAGAACATGAACAAGTTCACAGCCTTCAAAGGGTTAAAGCCAAAGCTGCAGTCAACTTCGAAAAGAATCCAGACAGCTTAAATATTTCACTTCTCTGTACAGGGAATGTGAGAGTACGGGTCTGAAAACCTCCGTTTTACTTTTGCTGTTGGTTCATATTCGTCCAAAAGTTCCTGAGCATGGGCCATTGCAGACCCTTGTGCAATGTATACAGAGTGGATTTTATCAGTTCGCCTTGCTGGCTGCTCCCTTCGTCTCACAATTATTTGAGACTCTTCATTAGCTGAAGTCCTGCCCTGGGATTCTGTACACTTGAAAATCCCAGGAGGAAGTTTTATATTTGCTGTTGGCATCACTGGAGTTCGACGGGGCACTTTAATCTTGGCCAGTGTTAATGATGATCTGCGTCTTGAAGCCAGGGATGCAAGGGAAGAATTTGAAGAGGCTTGCGAAAGAGAAGACACCCTGCAAGTGTCTTTGGCAGGCATACTGGCGCTCCGAGCATGGCAGCGTAATCCAGAAAAAGTAATTCCTTTAAAGAAAAAAAGATATTTAGATGCTAAAGACATGCATAAAAAAGGGACTTGACACAAGCAACTGTGACCAGATAGCATATGGTCACCTGGCTGTATGCAGTAAAGTAGGTAGAATAAAAAAAACAAAAGCACACACTACCTTAATACTGACCTTCGGTATCCATCCGTCCTGTTCTATCCTCTAGCAGGCTCTCTGTGCTTGCAGAGGTCTCAGAGTCTACATTTTCCTCATCAGAGCCTCTCTGATCAAGCTCAGGTAATCGATAGGTTATATCTTCCCTACATCAAAATACAGATTGTAGCACTCCAGGAGACAATGTCTCAGACATGAGCAACTTTAAGCAGCACAGATTTTAGAAGTAAACTTTCCTGCATCTAGTCATTGAGTAATAATTCTCATGGCATTTTCCTTTCCACCTCATAAAAGTCTATAGAATATAATTAACTAGATCATTTTGGACAAAAAGGTATACTGCTTTACTATCTGTATTACCTCCAAAGGCAGAGGGCATGAGGTACAGAGATAAAGGGCTTTCAAAGCTGTGACTTACTTTTCTTCTTTTATTGACTGTATGCGATCAATGAGAATCTCCTTTTCCCGGTTATCAGCTTCAGAAGCTTCCTCCTCTTCACGCAGTGAGCCTAGTTCTGAGTCGTTGCTGTCACCTCCTTTGGCCTGTGGGTTTTTATTCTGCAAGATAAATTTGTGTGTTGCACTTCACAGGCATAGGAAGCTATACAAGTCTGGATTGTTTGCTAGTTGCAAGGTGACAGAAATGAATAGGCCAAATGAAGGGCTGATGGAATTGATGAAGAGCTGTTAGTTATCCATACAAATGTTTCAAAAGGTAATAGACAGAAAATTTTATATTCACCTGATTTCTGGGGTTTTATTACCTTTTTTTTTTTTTTTTGAAGCATAATAGTAACTTGATTTGCCAGCCCCTGTTTAATTTTAGTAGTTACTTATAAGTAACATTATTACATCTAATACAAGTTAAGTTCAGAATGCCTATAAAATGTTAAAGCCAGGACAGAACGTGTCAGCAGCACTACATGCAGTCTGGGGAGGAAGTTGCACCAATACATGCAGTCTTGATTGTTCAAAACAATATTTAAAACCAAGTTAAACGTGTAGTAGGTTTTTTAGTCATGCAATAGTACTGTAGAAGAATGAACCATGCACCCTGAACACAGGCAGTGTACCTACCAGCATCCCCTCATAAGGGGAAGAAAACCCAAGTTTTACAGGCCAGAGCTAGAGAGAGATGGAGACCAAATTCACTATCACATGACTACCGATCAGTTTTTTGTTTTTTTAATCAGTGCATAAAAAAAAGAAAGGGGGGGGGGAAGCATATCCAACCTAATAGAACACAGAATATTTTTGTCCACCACCCACCTCTGAAGTGAAGGAACTCCTTTGCCATGTAACAGGCTCAGCAATCTTAATTCTACTAATGGAGTTGTAAGGGAATAGATTTATACCACTACAGGAGAGGATATTCCTCCCACCTTCATTTAGCAAACTGAGACTCCAGTACAGCTGTGCATTTAGCTCTTACCTACAGCTTTGGCCAAGTGCAAATCCTTTTTCTCATTATCCCACCACTGATCTTTGACTTACTGAATGGGATAGGGTAAATAAGCAGCACATCCCCTCCCAGGAACTTGGTGGGATGCTTTCTCGTGGATGGTGTGGTTCTGCGGCTTATTTCAACACTTACTGTATTCTGCCGGAGCAATGAGAGTCGTCGAAAAGCAATGCTCTCGGCTGCTTCCAGCTGATTTATTTCATCCATTTTTATCTTGTACTTCCTTATCTGTTCCTTTATCAGCATCTCTACACACCTGGACAAAAGGCCAAGAGTTTAATGAGCAACCTTGTGCTATATAAGCTCTGGGGACAACCATGGTGGGATGAGATGCCTCACCAAAGCATGGAGATATCAAATCCTGTCCTTTAACATATCTGGCTTGGGAATGTTTGACACACACACGTGGATGGCCCGCAATAGAAATCTCCCAGTGCATGCTTTACAAGGGCAGCATTGCATGGTAACAGGGTAAAGGGTCCACCAAGGCAAGCAAAACAGGACACAAACTGTTACAGCTAATGGCATGTGTCTTCCTCCTCTGAGATAACCAGAGCTTCTCACACAACACTGGTAAGCAAACAGACATCATGGCTGCTAACTACTGCTGCTCCTCTACCTTTCTTCCCTGTGCTGGCACACGCTGGTGGATAGAGAACGATCTTGCAACTGCCCTTTTCCACCTCTGAGGAAAAAGCTGTCATTTTTCAAACTCTGTTTTCATTGGAGGCAGGTACAAGGCCAGCCATGCAGTGCGGATGGCGAGGGGCTTTCAGAGAGCCAGAGCTGCTGCAGGGTCAGGAGGACAGAAAGGATGAAGGGCAGAACCTTCAATTCAAGGAGCATCTCAGAAGGAATGATTCAGGGGTTTCCAAGTATGTAGGAGACAGTTTATTTCTATATCCTGCTGTTAAAATAATTATGACTTACATCTCAGCAAAATATACAATTGGCATTTAACCTCCCAGAAAAGGTTATCTTTTGCCTATCTATAATAAAAATCTACTATAAGACTTATAAATTGGAGAATTTATATGGAAAAATTATTTGTAACATTTTCTGACATGAATATTTGATAAAAGTATTGATTATGAAATTTAAGACTAAACCACACAGAGTCTCATTGTCCTGGTCAGAGTTAAAAGATTTATGCCACTCATAACTCACGCAGTAATCCCCAATGCATCAAGATAAACAAGCACTATCTTATTGTATACAGCATAAATTTGAGACAGGTGAAAGGACTCAGACAAAGGCGTATAAATTGGTGGCATTAGAAGAGTCAGAATTTAGCAACTCTTAGTCCTCGCTTTCTCAGCCTGATATGCACAAGGCTATAACAAACACAGGTGGTAGTACTGGCCTTTGCAGCAAACTGCTAAAACTTACATGGTTGTTTTTGAAACATCCTTCATGCTGGTTAAAGGGTCAGAGGTATCAGGACAACGCAAGAGGCATGGAGCAAAAACAATGGCCAGGGCATTGGGTGACATACGGTTGACATCTTCTATCAAAGCCACTCTGAAATTCAATGTGTAGAGCAAAAAAGATTTTTAAGTGCACCTTGCTAGAATATAAGCAATCTGATCAAACGTTGCCAAAGAGTTCCACAAGATGGATATGAGTAGACCCCTAAGGTGCTGAAGTACATACAATAGTTCAGTGAAATGTTTTAAAATGAATTTCACACCCACTAAATAGGTAGGTTCATGCATCAGAAAAAGGAACATGAAGCCCCCCATGCTGAGCTACTTTGGTAGTCTGGCAAATCTGGCTAGTGATTTAGTTCCTCCTCTTTAAAAATCACTTTTACCTATGTTTACAGGGCCACTCAGAAACTTCTTGAGTTCCTTAGATAAAAGCAGCCCCTTTACTTGTATCCATTTACCCCTGCTCTCAAGCTAGCACATGTGCAAGCATTTAAAATCCTTATGCAGTCCCTACCAAATACGCTAACATCCTTGGTGCACTAATGTACTCAACCACGTACAGACCACTCACCAATTCTATGAGATCTAACTTGCTTTCAAAGTTGTTCTCACCTGATTTGTTACAAACAGACCAGCTGGCAGAAGCAAGCATGCATCTATTTTTATACACAATTATCAAATTCAATTCTTTCATTCCTAAACCAGCAACACAATCCCTAAATTGACATTCAGGAGAGGGTTCAAGCTTTTAGAAAACTTCCAAGAGGGATTCAAAAAAGCCACACACACACGTGCCAAAATAAAAGGGCCAAAAAAACCCAACCCAAACCAACCAACCAACAAACCCCAGCCACAACACTAAAGAACAGGTCTCAAACAGAACTGCCAAAAAGAAAAGCTCATTACTTGACCAGATGGAAGATGAGTCTCTCCAGGGTATTATGATTTGCTTGTGGAAGCTGTTCAAGGACACTATAAATGGCACAGAGTTGCTCCTGTTTTTCTGGTAGTTCTGCACAAGGTGAGAAAACACAAGATCATAATTGCTGTGCAATACCAGTGGAAAACAGCCAAGCACCTTCCAAAGTTGTATCAAACTGACTGCGGTTAGAGATTACTTTCCCAGAAGCTGCTACCTTCACTTCATTTAGCAATAGTTATGACACTCCTTCAGATGCTGCTGTTAGCAAGCACCAAGTGAGACACCAAGGTCTCCAAGGGTATTTAAGGTGCTTAACTCCCACTGGAATTAAATGAATCTAAAGGAGACTTGAGGTATGTGGATGCCTAGATCTGGTCCAGAACATGAAGGGGAAGAAAAAAGATCATGAAGAAAAACCAATTCATATGCTTGCTGTTTTTAGAATGGGCAATATAGTATAGTGACATTATGCTACAGAAAACAAATTCTGAAATGAGATTAAGCAAACTACAGGAAAAATTCTCTGAAAAATGTTTTATGTCAAAACTTTAGAGTCATTGCTGTAACTGGAAGATGTTTAGCCAACTTGAGCATCTCAGAGGTTCTTTTCCCAAATAAAGAACAAGTTTAAAAGCAAACAAACAAAAACATCGCTCCAAACATTTCTAAAACCTACCTACAGCTCGGAGAAAATCATTGTACTGTGCAGATGTCATTAATGGATCTGGTAATTCTCGTAGCCATTGCTTCAGGATCCCAGTAATAGTATGAATAGGATAATTCTCCAGTTTCACTGAATTTGGATCTGAAAAACGATATTTCATCTGGAACAGTTCATTCCTTTGATGCATACTACAGCATCCCAGAGAAGCAATACTAGAAACACTAAATTCTTTTGCCTCTGCTCACAGAATCCAAATAGTAACTCATTAAAAAAAAAAAAAAAAGTCTGCTGATAGGCATTTATCAGCTAAGTAGCTTTTGCCAGCCAATACAGACTAATACAGACTGAGCAATGAAAACATGCCCACCAAACAGCTGTTTTGAAAATATTAAAAGGTGTCAGATGCTTTCAGAATGGAAGAGAAGAGCAGGGAAAACTGATACATAAGGAAGTCAGAAGGGTGGACAACTCTGTCTGACCTGCTTGCAGCAACTGTTTCAGCTCCTTCATGCGATTCGCTGATCCTGATTTCCTGTAAATGCCTTCTGTGTAGAGGCCGTGCATCTCCACGTACTCCAGCAGCTTCTCCATGACAATGGGAACTGAATTTCTCTCACTGGTCAGGGAACTCACGCATACTCCAAAGTGACGTGGTTCCGCATCCTGTTCATTCTAGAATTGATGCAGGTCAAGCACTGTGAATACCTGTTCCCAGGCTTAGAAAATTCAGTTGTGTTTCATGCTACAGTTACCTTACATTTCCAGAAATAAGAGCTGAATGTTTTATTCTAGCTTGCTACAAGCTTTTGATCATAAGGCAAACTCCCTAAGCTGAAGCAGTATGTGAAACTTTAATTTGCAGTACATTAGATGTTTTCTTTAACAATTTGTCCAACACAGCACACATGCTCTAAAGGAGGAGTTCCCAAATTGTCTTGAGTACCATCTTTTGGAAAAAATCTGCTGTTTCTGCAGCTGCAGGGCCTTGCTCTGTGCCAGACTATATCCAGGCAGAGAAGGGAACTTAACTCTTTAAGCAATGTTTAGTCAGTGCCTGGACATCTGTTCTTCCTTTGCTGAGCAAAAAGCATGGCATTTTACGTGCACCACTTGTGGTATCAAAGCATGGAATCCCAGATCTGTAATTGGAACTCTTACCTTTTTTTCACAGGATGTGCAGATGCTCTGGATTTTGGACATGCATTTCTTGTGACAAGTCAACTTGCAAACTAGAGAGAGGAACAATTGTTACAAACAGTTCAAATCACATTAAAATGCTAAATTCTCTGCCTTACTCACCATATAACCTGCATGTACTGTTCACTAAGCCCTGTTTGTACCAGCCAAAGCTACAAGGAATCTGCGTATTTTGTCAACTAAGCGGCAAGAATGAGGTGTTTTCCACTTACCACTGCAGAGACAGGCCTTCTCCATGGGCCAGATGTAGGATGAGCAGTGTTCACACGACTGCCGAATGCTCACTTGGTAGCTTGTGAATACATGACCGTTGTGTTCTTCAATCTGGTGGGAGACAGGGAGAAACTAATGGATTATTTTGCTTCTTTTCTTTAGAAATCTACCTACCATATCTTAGGTTTTCTACTTTTTTGCAATTACAGCTGACAGCCTTGACCTTGAAACCAGATTTCACCCTAGCCTAAAGGCAGGTGGCTTTGCTGGGTTACTTCAGGACTTGCGTGCTGTGGTTAAAGTTCATCTATGCAATACATTAGCTATAGTTTGTTATTAATATTGCTCTCCTGTTAACAGTCCCATGATTGAGATAGTCATTAGGTCCTAAAAGATGCTATGGACAAGCAATGAGATGCTCGATCACCACCTATCTCTACGTAAGCAAGTTCTCTGGTTTACGGAAAACAGTTTTATATAACCTTCATATAAGAGGCAAGTGATTTAGCATGAAAAGCAGAACTTCAGTACAAAATCAGCTGTTTCAAGAGTGTTTTTCTGCATGCTTGGAGAGCATTTAGAATATGGGTTCTCTGAGAGCAGCTGAAGACGTGGATTATGGTAAGAAGAAAAAGTACTCACTGCGCGATCTTGTTTTCGTTTCTTCTTCTGGGCTTTGCTTTGCTGCAATGGGGTACAGAACTGGCATTAATCTTTGAATTTCAGGAATTCCATCCCCTATTCTCCCTACTCAGCTTCCCAGACTCTACTTCACCTCTGTACATTTGAGACAGCTCCAACTTGTATGAGGGTTGTCTGAGCTCACATAGACTGTGAACTTCCTAAAAATCAGAAGACTTCACTGTCTGATGATAAAGCAATTCCATCTCCAAAACCTTCAGAGAACTCTAAGCTTTCACAAAAGAAAATACTCCAACATTTTAAGATTCTGAAAATATTACGAGCAAGTTAAATAATGGACAATTCCATAAAGGTGTTTCAGCATTCAAAATTTGTAATGTGCAAGAACCACATGTGAAAAAAGTTTCCCAAAGAATAAAGAACCCTATGGGAAAGCATTCTGAGGTAACATGGGCCCCTCACCCTAGGACATTGTTTAATCATCCCATTAACTCAGTAACAGAGTAAGTTTTATACCTTGTGCTGTTCAGATTCCTCTTTTTTTGCATATCCTCTGGTGAATTCATCCAGAAGGGATTGGAAGAGATTCAAAACCAGCTTGACTTCTTTCTCTTCCCTTTCTTTTGCCAGATTTGTAACTAGAAGCTGGTAATTTTCCACCAGATCTTTGTAGCCAACATGGATTTGCCCATTCTGGGGAGTGGGGAGAATTATTATTCGGAAGACAGTCTTTTGAATATGGTTGATAGTTTCAGAGTTTTATAATATGTGTTTAAGTTCAGAGATGAGAAAGCATGCTCATGATTAAAGTAAGAGATAACAGCCCATGACAGAAGCAAGTTAGCACACTTCCCCCTACTATGCTGCAGAAGGATACCTGRCTGAGACAAAGCTGAGTTGGAAGAGTATTGGAAACACTGTTGGCAACTGTCTTAGGTGATTAAATACAGCAACAGAAAGAGGCTGAGGACAGTAACACCCAGCCATTTCTAAAAAATTTAGAGCTGAGCAAATGAGAAAAGGGAAATAAAGCAATCTGTTTGCTTAAGATTGCAGCAAACTGTAACATGTACATTACCGTACAGAAATATATATATATTTTTTTTCAGCTTTAACATTCAACTTTGACTTCTGCGCTAAGAATTGCATTTGTTAAAGAGCTGTAGGTCAAGAATTTAAATGGCATGCTTGATTCGTTTATTACCTATCAGCTTTTCACTTTATTGAGATTTACTACTTACAGGAGCAGAGTACATGGTCTTGATATTTCCTCTAAACTTCTCCGTGGCTTCAAAAAACAGACATTCAACACCAGACTTCTGGGAGCGCAAGTCATTGATCTAAAAGGCAAATACATCTCCATCAAATTTCATTAAAACAAGTACATCCGGCTGGTGTTAAGTTTCAGTCACTGGGCTTAGTTGTCTATGACCATACCAATTATTTAAAACAACACTTCCTAATGCACTGTGATGATACAAAAATAGGAGTTAGACTCTGAAGAACTGCCTCTACTTCATTAAAAGTCATACTGCCCCTTTGAAGACACTTCTTTGCAAACAGTAAATGAAAGACTAACATGAATGTCACCTGAATATAATGTAATATAACGCATGCAAATACTTGGAAGGAAGAAAGAGAAAGGGTTTTAATACAGACCTAATTTGGTCAAGTTATCAAATCAATTCCCCTTTGCTTTAAAACATAATAGAAACACCTAGGAAAGTCATCTTTGAAATTCCACACAAACAGTGAACACTGACCTGAATTTCACCACAGCTGAGGGCACTTTACCTTGTTTAGAAGGAACTCGTCAAGATGTTTCAGTTCATTGGCATTTGCAATCTCACGGACCATGGGAGCTCGCCAATTCTGAGATACACTTGAGATCTTGCTGATCTTAATAGTACGGTTCTTCTTTGTTTTACTACTCTCTTTTACATGGTGGTCTCCTGCCTGGAGGCGACTTGGCTGTCCAGAAGAAGCTGGAAAAGGAATTAATTTGTATTCTAAAGCACGATGATGGAATTCTGCAGCATTTGTTTCCTCAGTAGCCATATAAAACATTACAGAAACAATGATAGTAGGAAGTTGGGGAAGGACTTTTAAAACATTCTAACCACTTGCACATTCTCCAAAGTCACAGAAACTCACCTTCTGAAACTTTTTGGGGTCCTCCTGTTTCTGCAAACAGGACACAAGATACAAAGGAGAGGCCTTCTCCCTCATCAATCACATCAGGACTCTCCTTCGGAATTTTCTTGTCTGTTTTTTTCCCCAAAAGTCTACGCAGAGGGCTTTTAAAAGTAGACCTGCACATAAAAGCAGATGCAAGTTTGACACACTTGTAATGGAAGCTGGCTATACTACAAGAAAAGGCTCGTTTAACAGTACAGTAAATGTCCAAGACAGGAAAACAGACAAATGAACACCAGAAAAGACAGTCTGAAAGCGCACCTGGACATTATGATATTCACTGCGTAATATCAGATTTCAACATACACAGAGACAGCACATCAGATATCTAAGACATCCCTTCTGGTTCTGGAAGTCCCTGAGCAGCAGAATGCCAGAAGCTGGGGGAGCAGGCCAGGGAAACAGCATTAGATACTTGCTGTGTTCTTAAGCTCTTCCCCGGTGTCCTATTTTTACTCTGGGTGACAGTATACTAGATGGACCTTCAATCTGAGCCTGTATGGTGGTTCTTAAGTTAAAAAGAACCAGTTTAAAGCCATGAGTTACATAAGAAGCAGAGTTTTTTTCCCCTCAGAGGTTCAGATATCATGCTTACACCAACACGAAGATCAAATCAACCAGCAACACAGTCGCTCACACAGCTGATGTCAACATATGTCTCTTTCCACAATCATGCTCTCAAGATGCCCAATGCAAGTACCAGGTGTAAACCTCCTTGTTTCATTTTCTTAAAGGCAGTCCACAGCCACACACGCAATACATACTTGGCATCTATCTGCTGACTTGGTGGCTGCGTGGAAACAGCCGAATCCCCAGTAGGTAAGAGTTCACTGGACTTCTTTTGCACAGGATGTTTCTTGTTGTCCTTTTCTTCTTCTATTGTATCTGGTGATTGCTACAGTAGAGAAGAAAAATGAGTCAAAAAACTACAAACAGAATGAAACAGATTCTTTAAATGGTCTTACAAAAATCAGAATGGTGAAAAAGTTTGCCTGGTCAAGACAAAACACTTCTTTACTTACTAGGTATTACCTTACTAAACTAAAATCCAAGTATATTTAATGCTTTGATCAAGAATCCATTTGTGAAAAAAAGAATCCATTTGTGAAAAAAAATTAAGTTCTCAAATTGCTGCACAGCATTTGGTAAAGAAATCCTGTTACTTGGATATTGAGCCAAAAATCAACCTGAAAGGAATATAGGCATCCAGAATGCACTACAGACAGTTATTTGGGAATCTTTAAACTTTACAAATAAGGATAATTAAGTACAAATAGGTACATCTTTCCATAGCCTCAGTACCTGATTAACAGCAACAGACTGAGCCAGGGTAGAGAGATCATTTAATGAAGATGAACTCCCCTTCTTTCTGCAAAATTACAAGATTAGTTTCAGGATGTATTTTTCACAGAAGTCTATAGCCTGTTAATACTTACTAATTTTTAAATAACCCATGTATCAATGTTATGTCTAAGAAAAAATCCTGATAAACTCTTGGAAGTTACTTCTAAATGCAAAATGTACTGGAGAAAAAAAATGGGTATATCAGATTTCCTGCCTTAACAGATGCTTGCAAACCAGAAGTCACTAAAACTTTGTTTGCAATGAGCAAGAAACACAAGACAATGAACTCTAGACTATTTTTGAACTGAAGTCCTGACTCTCCATTTCAGTTCAGTAAGGCAGGCTTCATATCTATTGTTAGCTTTGGAAAACATTCCACCCATACAGATTCAATCGTAGGATTGGGGACTTAAAGCCAATAAAAAGCAGCAGTTGTTCATAGTTCATTTTCTCCAATTACATGGCCAGACACGCAGGCTAGCAAGAGTTCTCCATCTATTTTTAAATATTACAGAAAACTCTTCTTTGAAAAAGTCAAAATAATTAGGAAGCTGCTCTTACTCTAGCTGATCCTGAGGAGACCGATTCACATGTCTTCTTTCATCCAAAGACTGACTTAGCATGTCATTGTGATCAGCATCAGACTGTCTCTTTCCTTTCCACTTCTCTCTCTTATATTTTAGTTTCTCTGGGTCATCCACATATCTCTGAATTGGAGAAGAAGTGGGACTATCCAAATCTTTGGTTGCCTTCTGAAGACGTTTGTTTTTATCTGCACAACGTTCAGCTGGAATTCGAAAGCTCCCAGTAGCAGGTAGGATATTTTTAAGATCCAATGCAAGATCTTTTGGCCTTTCAGGGCAGTTAAAGCTTTGGCTGCCTTTTATCTGGTTCTTTTGGTTCTCTTGTGTTTTCACTCCCTCAATAGCCTTATCATCTGCTCTTTCCCCTTCTGATTCAGGTGGTTGCTCAGGAATGGCACTACTTTCTTTTATTTCACTTGATACTGGTGTGCCTGAAAGAGTGTTTTCTTCGCCTGAACTTTTCTTTTCCTTGCAACTCTCTTGAATGACAGTATCTTGTGCTGTGGATTTTTTTGGCTCTTCAACAGTTTCTGGGATCTTTTTAGAAGAGGTTTGTTCTTCATGGCACAGTAAAGATGGTCCCTCGAAGGAAAACAGGACATGCTTATTCTGCAACTCATTATGTTCCAGCCCCCTCTGCCGGCGAGATTTACGTTTCTCCCGACTGTTTGTTACCTTCTCAGAGCTCTCTGTCACGTTCTTCTGGGGTAATGTAGCTTTTTCAGAAGATGAGCTCAGGTGTTCAGCTTGCTCATTTGGAGCTTCATCAATGCCCACAGCAGCTTGATCCAGCTCTGACTCGTGTTTCACTGGCAATTGATCTGTTGCTGGTTCATTGCCCTCATCCTTGCTCATATCATTCTCTCTGTCTTGAACATCCTGCATTTCTCTCTGCTTTTCTTCAGCTTTCTGCTTTTCCATAGCCATTTTCTGAAATCTATTAAAAGTTCGAAAGATGAATACAGAAGTATTTAATGCACAGTGGCAAATAAAAATACCCCATAGTTTAAACAGCCTACACAGTGATACAGACAGAGTACAAAAATACTTACAGTCCCAGCATGACTGCATGGTTATTAGGACTGGCACACATCAGTGCAGCCCAGCTGAATAACGTTCAAGTACAAAGGGCTTAATCAGTCTCCACACACTACTCGCTATTCGATACTGACTACAGAATCACGTGGTAATAACTATCTTCAGTTGTTCACTAAATCAACATATCACACAGAAATGGAATTCAGCAGGCAGAGCCAAGCAGCCAACTGGCTAAAATGCATATTTGCATACCATATTGCTTCTCTTCCTTTACCTCTTACGCTGGAGGTATCCTCTAACCATGGCTTGTACAAGACAAATTCTGTTCTTCTGCTGAAGGTAACATTTTCGCTCCCTGTATCCTCGCCATGCTGACTGAATATAAGTGGCAGCATTATTCTTCTCCAGTCTCCTCCTAACATAACAGGAACGCCACCAAGCCTAAGAAGGAAGATTTCTAAAGTTAATAAGAGGTACTCGAAGTGGTTTTTAGAAGAGATTGGCAATTTTCAGTCAAACATACCTGCAAAACAATGGCTGCTTGCCGTATTCTGAGAAAACGTCTCCTTTCCAAAACCATCCTGAGCCAGCTCTGAAGGAGAATGATTTTCCTGATAACTTCTTTGTGTAGTGTATCCTGTAGTATCTGCCGTTCAGCCTCTTTCATAAAAATCTGCTCAGTTACAGAAAGGTTCATTGACAAACAGATAAGAGATCGTCTAGAGGTATTTACACAAGCTAGAAAATGAGGATGGGAAGACTTACTACTGCGGACAGCAGTTAGTGCTCCCAAGAAGTAACAATCCTTTTGTTTTACTAAATCCAAGTGCTTGGATTTTAAAACACACTTGTATACTTACTGCCTTCAAATCATAAAATCCTTCTAAAATGAAAACATTTACCTTTTTGACAAATGCTAATAGCAACAGTTTCCCAGAAGGAACATCCTTACAGTACAGAAATCATATTCTCTACTGTACTGTAAGATGACAAGAATCATCAAAAATTATGAGATATCTACTACTGTCTGTGTCAACATTTACAGCAGTTAAAATAGCTAATTTTAGTGTGAATTGCAGAAGAAAAGAGTAACACCTGTAAATGAACTGCACTAAGTTTGGCAGTGTACATTAGTGTTTCTTATAATTGCCTTGATTATAGAAAGTTTTACAGACCTTGGTCTTCCCTATTTGATAGTAGTTTTTGTTCAGTTTTAGTTTATTCAAATAAGCAAAAATGTCTTCCCTAGATGCTTTGGCATTTTTGGGCAGTAGCACCTGAAACTGGTCTATGAATTCCTGTGAAAAGCAGAGACAGCAAGAGATCAGAGTTAGAAGATAATTCACAATTCCAGAGTTTTAACTAGATTTCTAAAATTAAGCTTGGCCATCTGAGCTGCAGGAGTTTGAAAGTACTTGTTTCTCCCTCCAAATCAAGCTACTTTTTCCCATTCTGTAGAATACAGGCTTCATTCAGTCTCCAGTTAAATTTAATGCTTTACAGATAACCTCTATGTGATCTACAAAGCTATGTGCACAAAGTATTTTACAGAAACAAATTCACATATAGAGACACTAATGTATAGCACTGACTGCTTATATTTGTGACAGTGCTCAGAATGGTTTCCTCCATGCAACAGGTAGAACAGCTTACTGGTAGATGACTCACACAACAGTTTAGAATAAAAATTGTCACCGTGCAGGCTCTGTCAAAACCACAACGAATTTTTACAGTTCACTCAGAATGGTCACAACTGCCATATGAACAGAGACATGAAAGACCCTGTTATACCATTCAGAGGCAATGCATGTTTTTCAACAGCTGCAGATATTCCTGAAAGCATAATCCATTTCCAGTTCCTTACATACCTGGAATGTATATTTGGCACTGTAGCCAGATCTTCTGATTCTCACAGTTTCTAGCATGCCCGTATATCTTAACTGTTGAAGCACCAAGCTTTCATCAAAAAGCATCTCTTTCTGAAAAAGATCAGAAGTCAACATCTAGCAATTGCCTGAACTGTCCTGCTTTTGTCCAGTAGACATTCCACTTTCATATACTGGTTACCTTCCACCTTCACACAGAATGACAGTGAACAAGATATATTATAGGGCCTGTAAGACTTAGGGCGTCAGCAGTCAGATCATCTCTCAAGGCAGTCTTACCTTCTCAGCATTGGAGCGGATGCAACGGATGAAGAATGGCTCAGCTTTCCCCAGTGTCTCCAATAATTTATTAAGTGAAGTCTGAAAGGAAATATTCAAAAGCATTTTTTCTTCAGATAGCAACATTTTGAGTTGCATTTGGCAGCAGTACAGCTCCTTCCTCAGAACAGAAGTTTTTCCAGGTCTGATACAAATCCTATTTCATCCAATATGGAGGTTCTTCTGTACCACACAGCATATCCCTGTATTTGCTTTATGTTTTCTCAAGCTAATGAAAAGTGGGATCTGCATACAGGGATGGGGCTGGTTGTAGAGAGAACTAACACATGTCATAGCATAAGGAGAATTTCTAACTGCAGTCTAACATGATTACAGTAACAAACCCTACTTCAACAAATCCCAAGAGTGAAAACCAATTTGTTTTTCAAGCAAGATCACCCTAGATGCCACATATTTGCCCCTTTTTTCCAAAAAGGCACTACAAAAGAACAGTGCACAATCTCCCCTCCCCCTCCAAGTATTTCAAAAAATAGCCTACATCGCTGATCAACAAAGCAATTTTCTTAGAAGTACTATATGTATGTTCAATAAAAACTAGATACTAAATGAAACATTATTGCAGTACTTCTAATTGTCATAACCCCACTACAGCAAATATCCTGAAATAGTGAACTTCTATGCAAGTCCCAGGAAGGTCTGTTCTCATATGGGTGCTTAGATTGCACCCACAAGATGTGTACCACCATATCAGTCACCCACCTGGAACTGCGCACTTATGCTAGGGGGTTTCTTCTTTTTGTGCAAATGCAAGAGGGATTTTGTAGTTCGATCATGCAGAGTCATGCTTACTATGAGCTTCAGAGACTTGGAATCCAGCAAGTTCTAGGAGAAAGTTTTCATAATCAACATAAAGTACAAGTCACTTAAGTGAAAAGGAAATATTTCCATCTACATGAGAATTAATAAGAATGAAACCAACTACTTAGCTCCACATTCAGTGACACATTATGCTTCATGACTTTTTATATTTCACACCAAAACCTCTCCTCAAGAGTGAAAACTTTTCACTGCCCCATCCCAAGAGTGCAAGGGGAACTACATAGTCACTATGTTTGTCTTTCATGACTTGACTAGAAATAGCTTTATATATTTATGGCATCTTTAGCTAGTCTAATTAAACAGATGTCCCAATTCAGAATAGTTTTTTTTCTGTTCAGCTCCTCTTATAAGGATGAATGTTTACCTATCCTTTGGATTGTCAAAAGGGAAGTTCCCCATACTATGAAGCAGTATTTTCTGAAGTGAGTTCTGTCAACCAAAATGAATGTTCACAGTGCAGAAACACAACAAACGAGAGAAGTCTAAGTTATTTGAATAACTTTACCTTGGGAGTGATCTGCTTTTGTTTGATACCTCTACTTTTCCTGTTAAAATATTAAAGATCATTTAAGAAAAAGAACACATGATTTTTGGTTATTCCAGCAAGCCACACATTGGTGCAATTTATGAGGCAAGATGAAGGATAGAAGAAAATGAGCACAACATCACTGGGGTGTATTCATGCACAGACTGTCTTGTAAGTGATCAATGCGAGAAATGCAAACTGCTTCGCAACAAATATATATATATAATTTTTTTTTAAATAAACACTGTAGGCACTGTAAGCTTTCAAAAGTGAAACATTGTATCTGAAGCTATTAAAAACTACAGTTGTAAAGCCTGTTTTTTGTGCAAGTTATTATTCTATTTAGCCAACTGTATAGTGCCTTAGTATGAAGAGATTTCAGTGACTATCAGGTAAAAAATACTTGACTCGGAAGTTATTGTGGCTTGAGCGAGAAGCCCTGTGAAAGCACTTTACTGCTCCCAGAAGGACAACACATGCCCCAGCACTCCATTTATGAATTCTGACACGTCTGAGAGCGTTTCCAGAACTTCCTGGGGCAGTACACAAACCTCAGGCATAGCTCCGATCCACACAGACAGTGAACACAACCTGAAGTTGTCAGAAACAAGGTTGTAGTCACATCCTCCTAAATCTAAGCGTGTCAGCTCCTCGATGTAAGGCACGTTCCAACTCCATGCAACACGCTACAGACTGATTTTCTTACACATTCATAGCAACAAACTTGTACTATGTTCTTGGGTTTTATAACAAATTTACATGAAAAGCAGGCTTAACCATCAGCTAACGCAAAAGAAGCAACAAAGCATTCTCTACAGGCTTTATATCTTTTGAAGGAAATATATTGTTCATAGTTGTCTTGTTTGGGTTTTGCAGAAGACAAGTTTGGGAAAGGAACACTTTTATGGACTAGAATAATTACTTGGTTATTGTTGCTCTTTCAAAGCAATACCTAGCACCAGAACTCACATGAAGTGGGAGCGGTGTTGAAGTCGATTGAGTGACCGAAGCAGCTTACATGGGTCATCACCCTGCCATGGAAGTCCTTTTATACTCGCGATGATTTGTTCATGCATGTCTCTAAAATGATTCATAGCAAAACAAAGATGGCAAACAAAGATACACAGCCATGAGGGAGAAAAGAGGAGTTAAAAAATAAGAGATCCCATCACCGAATGTGCTCCAAACAGTAACAGGCCAATCCCAGACTACTTTTTCCTAAAAATGAATTATTCAGATGTCAAGTCAGCACTTTCTACTCTATTAGTGCCCTAAATTTTAATACCACTGTCATATACTAAGTTATCTTCTAATTCTACCTTTTCATGTAAATTCTTGAGCCATCAATTTTAAATGCAAACAGAGGAATTTAACAAAAGGTACTTAATGTACAAGGAAGCTTTTTGTTAAGCCAAGTAGCTTTTTTACACAGACACAGCTTCTTTGTAAATCTAGCACTAAATATTTGTATCTATTTCCTGAATAGATTAAATAGATTTGAATACTGCAATAAGGCTGCTTAGTGGGCTCACATCAGAAGACTAGATTAGAAAGTGGATATTGCAGGAATACTTGAAGTTTCATTAAGACGCAATTTGATTGTTTATTTCAAAAATATTTACACGTTTAGCTTTTCAAAGTAAGCCTGGGATGGTCCCTAATTAGTGGTAGATTCCATTATTTTAAGCATGCACCATGCTTGGGGAGTGTTGTGCCTTGGCACAGAACTTACCTTCTTTACTCTCCAGAGAGGCACAAACCAAAAATAACAGAAGTATGAGAGTCACTTCTGACTGTAAAATGCAATCACCATTCTGAGCTGCTCCGTGAGGCAGCAGCAACACTATTACAGACAGTTGCTTGTTTTCCCCAGTGCCACTGAACATTTTCAGAATATCAAGTTTTTGTTTTAAGATATTGCAAGGGAACAGGTGCGTTACACTGACCAATCCTTTTGCCTGAATTGCACCTTCAGTTCTTAGCTGCCACAAGTGGCGGAGACTGTCCAGAATGTAGTAATTATGAAGTAGTATGAAGTGATTACTTTATGTTTATTACACTTCAAGGCTTCACTTTCACACAGAGCATGCTCAGAAGGCCAGTCTGTCCAGGAATGTGCCTCCCTGGCCTTTAAGTCCAGGCCTATTTCTACTTACTTCTTGTTTTCATAAAAAGAAATGATGTCTTCAAAAGCATTTATATCGAAATCCTCAGAACAATCAAATGAGAAATCAAGCATTGAGCAGCTGCAAAAGGAACATGTATAGAACCTAAATACTCCATTGAAAGGCAAGTATGCCTATATAGAGCAATGTTGGAGCCAGTTCAGGATTTGCCCTGCCTCCTAATCATGTCACTTCCACATGCCTAAAAATAAGAAGGCTGCAAAAAAGTGAGTGTTCCTATGAATTCTTCATCATAGACTAGCTGCATAGGATGCTATGCTAGCTATGTTAGCAATGCTAACAGCAACTTACACAAAATATATATGGAGCATTCAGAAACCCAGTGGTAAATGGAACTCAGGCTGTGCCACCATTTGGTAGCACCGGGTCTTACATAAAGCATAGCTGAGTATTGTTTTGATAGTATTAAAAGGGCCAAACAAAACAAGACAGGGAAGAAATAAAACCTGCCATCCTTGTGGAAAGATCTAGCTGATATTTGATATATGAAAATGTGAGTCAGCAATTCAGGTCTTTTTCCCAGCCAATGTGTTGTCAGTCTTGCTACACTTGGGTATTATCCATTGTTCCATTTAAAAAGCTACAAGATAAGGGTTGGGTACGTTTTTCTCACCGGTAAACTTTTTCAACTGGTGTATTTGCTCTCTGGAGTTCTCCAAGGGGAACTCGGGGTCCATGACGCACCACTCCTATTATGAAATAATCAATAGGTTGAATTTTGACAAAGCTACCAGGATAACAGACAAAACATCCACCAATTATAACAAACAAAGTATCTATCCAAGGGCCTGGAGTTTTTCCTCTAGTATTTTAGCTATTAAACTAGACCATTTACTTTGGTTCTCAAATTACCTACTACTACAAAGTAAGCTGCAGCTGCTCAGAAAAACTTTGCAAATTAAACTTTCATCTTGAATACTCATCTGAAAACTCAGGGAGATCCGCAAAGATCAAAGATCAAAATAAACAGTAATAGGAAGAACTATGCCCGAACTAGCAGTACCCGAACTAGCAGTACCTCCCCCATCTTTTACAAATATGACTTCAAAATTGGCACAGCCTGCTGGCTACAGTGCACTACCTGGAGGTGGAAGTCTGAATGATCTCAGATAAAAAAAAATTGACAACCTTTTTGGCATGTCCATGTTAAGTCATTTTCACAACTCAGCTTTGTCTTCAGTATCAGCTAAGATCACATTTGCATGATAAGGTTTTTCAATAAACTAGTTCTGTCAACAAGTATTAATCAGTTGTACAATATTTGAAAGTGTTTCCAGAATGTTTTTTCCTACCATACCTGCGGTCTTCTGAGCTCTCTGTCGCCCAGCTTCTGCAAAGACGGCCATCGCTCGAATAGCTGCCCGCAGAACAGCCCAACGGAACACAGCTACAGGGTCCATTCCTATCAGCTCCCGAACATAAGCACTGTCACTACTTCGCAGTAAAGCAACAATATCTGGTCTCATGTAATCCATATTCTTCTCCCTGAAATCCTGCAAAATAGGAACATTGAACCACAAGCTCTCAGCAAAGCAGGTACACAGACACAACCCAGAACTGTGTTTTGAGCCGAGAGATTCATCGCTATTCAGAATAATTCACCATTCTAAGTAATTCTCACTACAGTGAGCGTTTTATCAAAGCCTGTAACAAAAAAATCTAAAATACATCCAAGGACACAGCTGATTTAGTCCATTCTCAGCAAGTTTTCTACACCCACACAAGTCAACAAGGAAAAGAAATTTCTTTCGTGACCATAAGAGCTACCACCTACTTTTATCTGGTATTTAACTTTTCCAGCAAAGTGTCGGATGATAAAAGCAGGCTCCATCACTGGGGTTCCAACAAAAAACTTGTTCTCTTCATGCTGCTGTTTGAATTTTGCAAGTAGAGTTTGGTTGGTGGCATGTGGAAAACTAGGAACACAAAAGAGGGTTAGCTATTCTTCTCCAAATACAGGTCAGTTTATTGAGCTGCAAGATGCCAGACTGAAGAACAGATATTGATCCTTAAAGAAAAAACTTTATTGTCTGAAATCTCTAAATCTAGCATTACTGACACACTTGTTTTGGATTTAGAGGCTGGCTGCTGGATTTCTGTCCAAAAATTAACAGCTCCACACATAGCAGAATATTCTGAAGTTTCAACTGTACGTCAATGTTTCCTCCTACTTCACCAATTAAGTTATGTTAGTACCACATTAACTAATTACCGCATTTAGTTGCTTACTGTTCCAGAGGCTCATATGCATGCATTTACTTTAATCCTAATTACACAGTAAAACACAAAAACAAAAATTTCCGAATTTGCTTAAGCCAAAATTTAATTTTAGCATCAATTTATACTACCACCATATTGGAATCACCAGAAACAAATGGGAGTGCAGATCATACTCATGAGATGACCATTCCCTTCCCACAACATTCCTCTTATTTTGCAAGTGCTGTATTTCTGTTCCCTTCCACCATCCACAGTCCTTCCCTCCTCCCTGCCACACAAGTATTTTTTGGAAGATATTTGGTGCTTACTTGCTTTCTTCATCCAGAAGATAGAAGAGGCCAGTGGGCTTCTTGCTGATTAAGTGAATGCAGGCCACATTATCAGTATAGTCAATATTGTGCCAACTGATCCCTTCACTCTTATATTCCTCCTGTGTAGCTCAAGAAAATTTCCTCATCAGTATAGTGCCCTGACCTTTAACGTCCTGTGGTCTAACTGCTTCAAAGGCATTCTTGAATAGCTATGGTAAGTTGAGTTTGTTAGTTCAGGCAGCAGAAACAAAAATAAGGAAAATTTATAAATAAGAACAGAACAGCAGGCATAGTGGGTCAGACCAAAGGTCCACCTAGGCAAGTCACTCTACAGTAGATGTTTAGAGTAAACTGCTTACAAACCAAAACAGTGAGAATAATCCTWCCCCTGTTGTGCCTTTCCAACAATCAGTAGTCTATGTACACTTGGTAGTCAGACCTTACATCTACATCATCACATTTAAAACCCTAAGTAGACATATTTTCAAGGGATCTAAGCCTATTTTTATCTTCCACAGTCTTTATAATATAAGAAATGACAAATATTTGATGTTAAGCTCCAAAATTTCCAAATTGCACTGTCAGAGGAAATAACATAAGTTTCAAAACAGGCAGTTAAGTCCTACAAAATATCAGTGCAGAAACTTCCCCAGGAAGCAATGCTTATTGCTTCGGTTCAGAAAGTTTGGAGCTCTCTTTGACAAAAGAATACAAAGCTCTTGTGTTGAAATGACAGTGCATCAAATAGCTTGACAGGGCAAGCTTCACATCAAGATATGGGACCAAAATACCAGTTTCTCTTAACGTTGCGAATGTCCAAGGAAAAAACTAAAGATAAGCTACAAACCTAAAAAAGATATCCCACAGAGAATTAACTGAACTAAGTTTTATGTTTAGCAAAACACTAAACCTCTCATTTTGCTCTATATGATGATGATGATAAGAAATGGATTATTTTTAAGTAGGTAAAATTAAATCCATCTAACGAATCTGCTCAGTGTGCACACCACATTACAGAACTGAAATACCATTTTTCACAAACAATAAAGCCCTTCTTTAAAAGATATACAGAAAAACCCCGAGGGCTCTCACACAGAAAGAGATACAGGAAATGGGCTATTCAAGGATTAAGCTTATTTGGAAAAACGGCATTAGAAAAAGAAAACAACATAACTATTTACTCTAGTTAGTCTGGAGAACCACTTGTGTCATAAGTTACAAAACAGGGAGCTCAACATTACATTTACATATGAATTTTGTACGTTTGGTAATTTTCTTCTCTTTAAAATGCTTGTTTAAAATTATCTACGTACCACTGACAAAATACTACATACTACAGAATGACTGCTTCTTTTCAGCAGAATGACAGAGGATTACTTTTTTGGCACAAACCAGAAACAAACTCCAAGTCAAGAGCCAAAACCCCCCAAACCTCACTCTAGAAACAGGCTCTCTAGCAGCTCTCAAAGCACTCTGTTAGAAGATGATACTATCTGCAAACAAGTATATCAACATATGCCAGTAATATCAGGATTTCAGAATTCCTGCCAATATAAACACACAGTTGTATCCCTCTAAATGCAGTCAGGGGGAAGAAGCAACAAAGCGTGGTTATTAAATATTTACTAACTGACAAAAATAAGACAAACTGTGTCCCAACGCATTTTGAAAAACCTGAAACAAACATCTCGCCTATGGACTTGCGATCTCAAAGTTTGCAATTTCATCTCCCTGATGCCTGGGGTTGCCTCAATGTCTTTTTTGTTTCTTGCAGTCAAGCAGAAACTCACTGCTAGCTCTCTAAAGAAAGACCCAGATATCATTAGTATCAGTGGAGTGTTAAACACAGCAAAACTGCAACCTTCAAACACCACCATAACAAGCTATATTAAAACAAGAAATTGAAAAGTAAGACTTTTGGAGATATACTCAAACAATTATAAAAATCATGCTGTGAGGTTTGCAGAAAGGTGATTCTAAGTTTGCATAACAGATGAGCCTTTGATAAAAACAAATTTTTATCTTGGCAACTCTAATTTCTTACCTGTTCCAATTTGAAAATATGCTGATTGAAATAATACTGAAGCTGCTCATTTGCATAATTTATGCAGAACTGTTCAAAACTGTTGGTTTCAAAGTCTTCAAATCCAAAAATATCAAGTACACCAATGGACAAACACTAAAGGAAGAAGATGAGGAAACCCAATTATGCAATCTATCATACAGTGACCTAACCCGCAACAGCTAACCATTACAAAAAACACTGCAGTATATGCTAATAGATTTCAAATATTTAACAGTTACATCAAATGTGAAAAACAGGGGTGATTTAGGATTAGCAAGAAATTTATTACGGACTTCAGAAGGATCAAAATTTATGCCAGATGTCTGAACATGTCATCTGTAGCTCTCTTTGATAGCTCTAAATATGCAACTGTCTACAAAGACTTGTTTTAGTGAGGAACTTACTGTAACAGATTCCTCCATGTCCTTCTTATTAAGAAGCGCATGATTAATTCGCAGAACAATCCAATCAAACAGAGCACTGTACAAGGACTTCGCCATTGAATCACGAGCTGTTATTGCCTGCAGATGAAACAAAGTTCATAACTTACTTTAAAAAAAGCATTTCTATTTCAGACTAGTGTCACTCAAAGGTTATGATCCTTTCAGAGATAAGATAAAATTTGTCTTTAATACTAACTTCTAACATTCCAAACAGCAACATCCCTCACTAAACGTGAAAGTATACCATATTAGCTTTTTTGTAGCCAACAATAGAAGTTTGACATTATTTATTCCAGTATACTTCATTAGTTAAAACCCTATTTCTATGCTACTGAAATTTGACATTTCAAAGCTAAGGCAAAATTTTATATAGGACTTTATTCCAGGTTTGTGGGGGGTTTTTTATTAGTTTTTTTTTTCCTCCAAGTCCCAGAACAATCAGCAGGATAACATTAAAATAATTCTACTAGTGTTCTTTCACACTCACCTCATTGAGACTATATGGCAAAATAAGCTTATCATTAGCCGTCACAGTTTTTCTTTTTGTCAGCACTTCCACTAAAATTTCTCGTTTGACCTTCAAAACAAGAACAAGAGTTAATGCCACCCAATAACTACCCAGTGAGTAATCCGATGGCAACAGTGGACATTACCATTTCCTCAGAAAAGGCCGAGCACTTTGACAACGGCTTCAGTTGTCGCTCAGCTATATCTTTACAAGTTCTTCAGCTTCTCTAAATTATTCTCAGCTGACATTCATTCAGTTCCTCCCTATGGTGGCAAAGCACCCATCTCCAGTAAACTTATTGCTACTCAGTGCTGTGATTAGCGAATAACCAAATTCTACTTACATACTATGGGCTATATTCCCTCTCTTTTCCATCCCTAACCCCAATAATTTCACCAGTCCCACCCATTTCCTCTCCTGTAAGATAAATCTTGTGGGAGTATCATAAACCAGATCTAGACATAGCAAACTTGGGCAACACATTCAAGTAAATTCCTGAGGTAGACTACAACAAGAAGGTGTATCAAACATTAGAGCTAAAGAGAAATACTCTACTTTTAAAAGCTGGGAAAGAATGTCCAACACTTCAGGAGGTCCTACTTCCAACCCTTCATCACGACCCGTAGCTTTCTTCTTGTAAGTAACGTTGCCCAAATAAAGAATAGCTGAAAGCACTGAAAAAATCCTGAGGAAGAAAAATTGATTTTACAAGAATTTTGCTTATGAGTATCATTATAACAGTTGAACAGATCTAATTCTACTTCAGGAAACACAGACACCAGAATTTGTCCACAGACACTCACAAATGTTCAGCTCTCCCTACCTCTACTGGACTAAATGTGACCTTAAGACAGATGCTACAGCATCCATACGGTTTAGTGTACTTCATGATCATTAACTAGCTATCTGTAAGAAAGGCTTAAAGGATTCTACTTACTGTTTCTTTGTTGCTGAAAGAAAGCCAACCATCTCCATGGCTTGTTTTAATCTTTCAAAGTCATGCCGGAGATCCTCCCCATCTTCAATTTTCAAGTTATGCTGTGAAAAGAGCCCCATAATCAAGGTCAAACAAAATCCCCCAAAATATCACAAGAAAACAAGTACAATCTGTTCTGTATTCTCTGATCTCTAACACAATATCAGACATAAAGCACTTATCAATGCATTTGTAAATCTCTGTCACAGATTACCTGATTGAGGTAGAAATAATCTTCAGGTTGTTTGAGGTGAAATTCTTTACGCTCTTCCTCACTGACTCCAAGCAGTAAATAATAAAAGACATGGTAGTTCCTACAAAGTCAAATACATTTCCTTTTCATGAATATATAATGATTTTTCTTTTACTCTGTACACTTTAAATGCTTTTAAGCTCTCATATCGATTATAGACATGATGGGCAGCATGTTAATAATAAAAACAGAATTTATCTGTTCTTAAAGAAACATATACAAGTATATATTTTAACTGTATGCAAGATAAGCGTGCATACCAACTATACAGTAGCTGCATTCAGCTTACAGCTGAAACATGCTAGTAGACACAGTGCTAGTCTCTTACCTTTCATCTTTTTCTCGAGAAACCAGACGAGATTTTTCAAGAAGGTATTTTTCAACAACAGCCCTGAAGTGCCCCAAAAAAGGAGGAAAAAAAAAAAAAAACATGAGGGGAAAAAAAAAGACCTCCCAAAACATCAGACAGCAACTGCCAAGAGAGTTCAAATAATGAAATCTGCACTAGAATACATAAGAGAATGGCTCAGTTATTATCTCCAGGTTAAAACAAAAAATTCAGTATGGTCTATATTGTATTTGGGACAATGAAAAGAAATATCCAGGAAACACCTATCTTGCTTGGTTTTAGTAGACATAACTAGAAAGAGGCAGACGAAGCTGAGAAAGGTGGTGATGCAAAATTATAAGCAGAAACAAGATATGTAAAGTGCTAACAATTTGTTATCTACTCCAGGATTAATAGCTATCTGGCAAGGAATGCAAAGACTACAAGTCCCCCCCAAAAATATACTGAATAACTGGCTGCTCTGAACCTAACAAATTTGCTAGATTTTATGACAGTACATATAGCAGTCTCAAACAGAGGCCAGCCAGCCAGAAAACTCTTTACATTTTGACAGAGTAGGCACCTAAATAATAACCTAAACTCCTTCACATGGGATATAAACAAAGAAAGAGGCCAAAGTTTGAGCAGCTTTTCTCACACTGAAGACAAAACAAATGAATTCAAATGGTACCAATCTCCTGAGCTAGTGTGACTTCATCTGTAAAGATGCCAATTTTGTTCACAGTGACACTCAAAGCAATTGTGGTGCAGAGTTCCCAGCTGTTTATGTTATTGCTAGATTGTAAATTGCAAACGTGAAGAAGAACCAAAGAAAGGATACAGTGGAACACAAAAACACAGCGATAGCTAGTGATGCTCCACAATGCAGCTGATGGTACAAGGCAGAACGTCATTCCAATATACTGTACAAGGGCATCGAACCTAACGCATGCATACATCTTGACAACATATGCAACATACTGCTGTGTATTTTGCAGTTAGACACTTTAGGAATTTCAGAAGCATTTACAAAGCAGGAGCAAGATGAAATGATTTCACGGCATGATGCTAGTCACGCAACTAGACAAGGATTTACAGACAAACCTCTAATAGCGTAGAAAATTTTTTGTCAAAGTTTTTCACTTAAAGTGAAAGTGTCTACTCCTAACGAAGAGGAAAGCATAATCATTTGGATTAATAAAATTGAGTAACTTCCAATTTCATTGAGGGACTACACTAACATGACATGACATTATAGCATTTTCTAGAGGGTAAAAATTCTAAATGCAATTTTGATAGTCAGTTGTGATCATCTATCATATACTTAAAAAAATAAATGTAGGTATAGAATATACCTACATTTAGATCATTGTCCTTCAGATAGAAACACAGGTGTTGCATCACCTGTTTCACAAAGCTTCACAAAGTTATTGAGCCTTGAAAGCATGTCCACAGTGGCAAGCTATTCTCACACGAGAAGTGACTCCTTAAGGCAGCATTTTATACAGAATATGAGCCTTTACCAATTCCTAAAAGCACACAGCCCAACCCTAGAAAAACCTCACGTCATACTTACCCTCGGACAATACCATTCTCTAAATAGTTGACTTGAATAAATTTTCCGAAACGACTGGAGTTATTGTTATGTGCTGTTTTTGCATTTCCAAATGCCTGTAATAAAACCAAATGAGTTAACTTTCATTTAAACTAAACAAGCCAGTACACAGCTTTTCAAAAATCTTCTGTTCATTGCTCAGCCCCCTTGTAGCTGGCAGCACATGTCCAAAATATCATGGAAACAGCAGCATGAAGATACCAAAGAGGGAGCTTAGGAAGCCTTCACTGTTCCTCACAGAGCTACACACATTTATTATTTGCCCTATGCAATAACATCTGGGAGTCTGAAAAAGGGGAATAACAGACTTAATCAGATATTTCTAAGAGTACTGAAAGGCAAACACAGCTAGAGAGCTCAAGTCAACCTCAATCATTAGCAATTATGAACTTGAAGAGGACATTAAGCAGGAGGAAGATAGGCTTGCAGAAACACATCATACTCATTGACTAGTTAACCGTGCTATGCAACACTGAAGAACACAGTTTCATTAGAATGTGTTAGGAAAAGGGGAAAAAGAGATATGGCACAAATCTCATCCATTTCTAACTCTTAGTGCCTAAGCATCTTTGATACTTTTGCCTCTATCATCATGCCTCAGAAAGTAGCTAGCATAGTCATAATAAAAAATACTCTCCATGAGCCACACTTTAAAAATATATATAAAAATAACTTATTGCATCTAAAAGTCTCTGATAATTAGTTACTGGGAATACCCGTAACTTTATCAACTCTTAACTATGGTTCCTTAGTTTAAGGGAAATCTCTCATTCTGTTAACATGCGGAAGGTGATCAGTATATGGAGAAGAAACCCAGTGTGGAATGCAACTGTTTAGAAAAATAACCACTCACCAGCAATTCCTGCCACAGATATTTCCTCTTAGAACTCCAAGCAATTAAGGCCTCCCAAAGGAAACCCATCTCGCCTAACATAGAACAAATTCATGGAAAGATTTCACAAAAAAATGCCACCCTCTTCCTACACACATGCAAACACACGATGGACATACTCATACTGTATGCAACAGATCTAAACTGTTTCTAAATTAAACTGCCCAATTATGGTGCATCTCCTAGGCAAGTACTGCTTTCATGCCAGTCATACTGCTTCATCTTCAACACTGAAGAAACCCTTCCCCCTCACCTTTTAAAATTCTGTTGCAAGGTTGCAGCTGCACTGCAGTATCATACCTGAATCACTATTTCCAAAACCGTTTCTCAAACATCTTATAAGTGATTTCTATTGCCATCTGCCTAGTGTTCAGAAAATCCAAGAAATCTGTGAGATGAAAACCTTCTTCTAAACTGGGAGAATTCCCATAATTCTCTAGATAACTGTTATTCCTGATCCTTTTTCCTTAAATGCAAGCCAAAGAAACTCTTCCTGTGCAGGGGAAAATGGATCCTTATGAAACTTTAGGAAATTCAGCAGGTTTCCAAAGAGACAGGATTTCTGTCCAGCAGCGCTTATAGATGACTGAGGCTGAGCTCAGCCTTCTAATTTCTAGGGATCATCCTACACGTTTTATAACGCAAACAGCATCCCCACTCAGATTTTTCAGAGAAGGCATGATGACCAGAGTCATCAACTTCTTTTTGCAGCTACTGTCCAACACAGTTACTATCTTTTTGTAGCTACTATCTCACAGAAAACAGATTTTTTTCTGTTTTTTTTTTCAGAGCCCATTTTGCATATGCAGCATATTAATGTTTTTATAAAATCTTGATCAAAACCTTTTAGTTAACAAATGATAGCAAACCAAAAGTGTAAGTCCTGTAACATCAGGACAACAAACGATCCGCTTTTCAAGTCAGAAGCCTACTCCCCTGCCACCAGCTCAACTGTGGCTCTCCGAAGAAAACCACTCAGCTTTTCATTCAGTGTTTCAAGAAATCTGTGAGAGTAAAGCTTTGCCCAGCTGCAGAGTAGCGGACTTGCACGTTTATTCTGTAAGAACTTCTTGTTAAAAAGTTTTCTAACCCAAGACCATCAGTCTACTAGTTAAAGAAACCAAGACACAGTATAGCTACATTTGCCAAATTATTTTTAAAAAGTGAGTACTTTGGCATCATAGAGTTAAGAAATCCCATAACCCTAGCTTCCTGAAAAACTTTTCTTAGTGATTACTCATGTAAGCAACGAATACAGTTTAAAACTACTAATGGCTCATATGATCTCATGTGTCTGGTATTTAGTCAAAGCATACAGCAAATTCTTAAAAGCTGATCTAATATTACCAGTTTTGGGGAAGTTTTCATGTATTTAATCATTTTCTCATTAAGGCCATTAATATCTACAACTTTTTAAAGAACATTCCAAGTCACTTAACATTTTGGGGCTTTTTTGGTAATATTTAACTTTAGACTCAAATTCCAACTGCTGCTACCATAGCCTTCAGTATACTTTGAAGTAAGTATAAAAGAATGACATTACTGCATAAAGTCATAAAAGTGCAAAAAAATTGAAACGAGAAATACTTTAATATTTAGTAGTTATATGTCTTTAATTTATAACCTATTACACCCTTATCCTAGTGAAAACAGATTACAGACAAGAATTAAGTTTCTATATTATCAAGTCATTGCTCTGGGTAGAAAGCACCTTTCATGGATAATTCTATCCAGGGGAGACTAACAGTAGTTTATTCAAAGGGATTAAATACAGAGTTCAAATTCCACTGAAAGATTACCTTCTTTCACCTTCACATAAAGCCTTCTATGTCTTTTCCAAATAAATTCAGAAGATGAGGGGACATGATAAAACTTCAGCTGAAGAGAAATCCTTTATATAGCAAAACCCACTTACTATTTTCCCTTGCGACTCCCTGAGGAGGAAGGAAGAAAAATGAAAAACTAAAACTAAACCACTCCAAGGCAGAATACTAGCCATCTACAGAGAGGGTGAGTCAAAAAGAGCAAACCAAGGCCAGCAGGACTCTGAGCTGGGATAGACTGTTCTGGCAGTCAGGAAGTCACCTAACCTATCTTTTACCTTGAAATACAAGGGGCATACTGGGGTTTGCTATTCAAAACTCCCTCAATAGCGGTGACACCTTTAACAGTATTCAGAAAAAAAACACACTCATTCAGGCAACAGGCAAATTCTCATTTTACCAATTTATTTGCTGTAAAAAGAAACCCAGAACTACGCACATGCTCCTACGAGCTACCTCAGGAACACAACTAAAAAACCTAATTTAACTCTTTCATGAGAATTGCCAAAAATCTGAAAAAGCTATCAGGAGTTTCTATGTAGACCACTCTAATCCATGTCAGAAACACAACAGAACAGACCATTCTTTTAATGTACAAAATGACACGGAAGAATCAAATTACACTGTGGAAGAGGAAATGACTGCTTCAGAGTATCACCTCCAGGGACATCTGGAGTGGTCTTCACAAACACGCTCCAAAAGATGGACTCATCTACTCAGAAGTTGCAGTGTTTCAGGGTAATTTTGCAACCCTCTGCAGGCTGCGTGAACTCCTGGGGAAGTCTAAGCAACCCACATGATGAAAGTGTATAAAGGACAAGGTAATTTTCCCAAGAGATGTGAGCAGCAGGGAAAAGTATGCAACACCACATTTCTACAAAAAGCAAGTAACAACTAAATGAATGGAAAAAGGAAGTTCCATTCCTTTTCTGATTATGATTCTTAAAACAAACACACGCAGATAATAGCCTCAAAACAACTACCTTACCTTAAATAGAACAGACTACACCCACTAAATATATGTGCAGACTTTTATGGCAAATACAAACAAAAACCAGAGTCGAAGCACCACTTAGTTTAAGTCCATCTCAAACCAAAACCACAAGCACAATTGGACTGTATTAAAGAAAACAGAGCTGACAGCCAATTGATTTACTGTTTTCCATAGAATGGTAAAATATAAAAGTTTACTTTCTACAATGAAATTTAGCAAGCTTTTAAACATGCTGGCTGAGTTCCAGTAAATCTCATTACCCCCTCAACTGTGCTGTCAAGTTTAATTAATTCATATTTACAACTGCCTTCTCTAAATCACTTAATGAATATTCACTGTTGGACTTTCCATTTCATGGGCCTTAATTCTTTTCAAAGAATGGTTCAGTACCATTAATAAACCGCCAAGAACATGGGTGGTGCTTTTCAAATGAACATGAGAAAGTTATGACAACTCCAATAGGTCTGTCCATCCTGCCTCTTTCCTTATCTTCTATCTGGGTTGAGCTTGTGTTGATTTTTAGCTAAATTATCCAAAAATAAAGCATTTACAAAAATTTTATTGCTTCCCATTCATACAAGTTAGATAGTCAGAAACAGCTATTATAGTAAGTAAATTTATCAACATTTTAGAAAGTTTGCTTATCTTTATGTTAATGTTAGGTCTCCAAAATAAATTAAATCTTAGATTGTGCACTGCACATTTTATATCTGAAACATATGGTGTAAGACATTTCCTTGATGAAAGGAAAATACAAATTTCTTGGAAACTTCCTAAGTGTGTATGGAAAGGTTTAATTAACTTGTTTGAAACTCTATAAAATAAACAATGGTTTGATTCACTATTCCCAATCTGTCCCATATAATAGCTCCCAAATGTGCATTCCTTCTTAGGACTTCAACCGTAAGTAAACTGAACTTAATAGTCAACACTGGAAGGCAAAACTACAACTCAGGGAATTATACTTTAAACACTAAATTTAGAAGAGGATGAAAAAGTCAGGAGTATCTTAAAACAGAACCTATCTTTATTTTCCTGGCAGTTTTTAGCACCTGGCTCGGGGCACTTCACTAGAGACAACCCATGATATCCTGGAGAAACAATAAAAAGTCTGAGAGCAATTCCTGTGCAGCTAAGGCAACTGTATGGCTCCCACCACTCTTTAACAGATCTCCCACAGCGAGCCTTATAAACAGATCAGACTCTGGTGCCAAAGTTGAGCAAGAAGTACATCTGAGCATCAGACTAATCCACGACCAACTTTCCTTTCACTAGCGCATATGGCAACAACTATGCTAGTGCCAGATACAATTTTAAACTACAGTGTCTCAATTTGGTGTATTTAATGTTTCAGATGTCTGAGAAGGTAATATCAAGCAACATGTAAGGCCAAATCTCCTTTCATGGTACAGCTATAGCTCCACTCTTCAAAGTCTAGAAATTGTGAACAAGGAGCTAAAATATTAACAATAGTTTATGTTCAAATTGCTTATAGCTTTGGACAGAGATTAGTTAACAAATGCTGTTTCTGTGTTGGCTAAGTAATGCATTTTCAAGCGTATTAAGTATGTGATGATAAACTTATAAATCCACCTCCATCCACACTACCAGTACTCACCTTTTCTGTGCTAGAAATAATTGAACTTTTATAAAAGGTCAGCCTATAAACAGATCCTTTTTTTTAGGTGTCAGGAAAATAAGAGGTCGCTAAAAAGGGGAAGTGCTGAGCCAGAATGTAACAGCTTTTATATCAGAGGAATCAGACTATCTTTAGTCAAGAGGCCATGTTTTCATTTGTAAAACCACTTCATGAGGACTCAAAACTTCAAAATTAAACAGAACATTCTCAAATAGTTCAGGCACACTTCAAAATTGTTCATGCAAAAAATCCCCTGAAACTCCCGTTTAAGAAAAATTTCCTTGTTCCACTTAAGTTCCGTTAAGTAAAAACCCAGATGAGTCACCATAGTTAGATCGAAAAGTGACCAACTCTAAAACAAGAGTTTTATTTGCTAGCAGTTCAGCTTCCACAAACAGAGTAAGCTTTCAATACATTATTCCCTGAGATCAAGGTTTAACTTGATTTTTTTAATTGCACTTAATAACTGGAATTGCACAGGAGCATCCAAGCTGGGAAACCTGGAAGCTTTTCTGTCTACTGACTCTGTAGTGAAGCAATTAGGATAGCTTGATTTTACTTCTCTAAGTCTAAACTCACTGTAGCATCATTTTTTTGTTGTGCACTGAAGTTACGGGAATAGAGAAGTATTGATCCTACTCCTACTACCTTAACAGAGTTGTGCCACAATCACAGGTATCCCAGGGGCTTATCTGAGCCCAGACCAACCTTAACTCAGCCTGTCAGTTTCAAAAAGATTTCTTCCTCCTTAATGTCAAGTCAACAAGTAATATTTTTTATACAAAAACATACATTCAATTCTGAAAGTCATTTTAGGATACAGATGTTCTATATTTTGATATTTAGTTGTCATAAAACCCTTCATCTTTTGCAATAATCTGAAGCGCAAGTTTACACTGAATCAATGAGATAGAGCAAGAAGTTTCTCTGAGAATTTCAGGAGTCTCACATTTTCAATAATATGTACTCCAACATCAATATTAGAATTTGTTCGTCAAATTTGCAAGCTAAGCTTTCAATTGCTCAGCATAGTTCTAGCTAGCAAGACTATTTTCACATGAAATGCATTACTAAATTGCTCAATCGAAGTCTGAAAAGCTGCAGCACGTGCCAACCAACCTTACTGTAGAAAACCACACGTGTCTTTTCATGAACATTCTCAGTCCTAAACAACATTTACCTGTAACACCTGCAAAGTTGAACTTTAATTTTTAATGTATACACACAAAAGCAACAAGATCTCAGCTCCCCCCAGTTTGACACTGCTGTATCAGGTCCTGCAGGCCAGGGCCTGAAACAGTTAATTGCATCAAATGCAAAAAGATCAGCTGATCAGACAGTGCTTTCCACAGTGACCCCTTCCTGTTTTGTGTTTAGAACAGCAAACTTGAGCTCCAGCAACCAACAAACCTCAAGCAATTTTACTTCTGCTTTCAAGCAGCAGAAAGAAAGGCAAAAGAGAACTTGCATATATTCCCCATTCTTTAAAGAAAAACTTTCAAATCACGTCTATAAATATAGCACAATTTTAGGTTTACTTTATTGCTTTTTCACATGGTTTAGCTAAAAATTTTTTTTTTAATTAATGAAATTGTTGTTACATTTGAGAATATTTAAAAATTCCAAAGGCAGTGTTCTAACTCCTTGCTGTTGAAGATTTTATTCCTGGGGATCATTACATCCAGCAAAGATTTCAAAGAGTTTTTCCTTTCAGAGAGTAAAAGGGAAAGGCTGCAGTCTACAAGATCTGTTTAAGTTTACCCTGTTGTTACCTTATGCAAGACCAGTTGTACCCCTTTCACTCTAGTGGTTAGTTTTGCTTTCTGTTGGAAACACTGTTCTAATTAAAAGCCCAAACTGACTCACTTTCTCCCCAACTAACAATGTTGTTCTTTTCAAAGCAAAAATTTATACCAAGGAAATAATTCCCTTCAAAAATTAGTTCATAAAAAAAGCTACAGGATATGCTTACACACAATGGCGTAATTACATTAAGCAGTTAGTATTTCAGTGCAACTATTTATTTGTGAAAATGTTTACTTATAATTTCATCTTGATTCAAATGCCATCAGAACTTTAAGAGGGAGAACACAAGTAACCTCTGTCCCAGAATATTAACATCTAGTTGTGGAAAGTTAAGTTAAACATCAATTAAAAACTACAGGAAGTCAACTGCAAGGAAGTATGAATTAAGGAAAATCAATTAGAAGCAGTCCTGCAACAGAGCCAAACAACAATGCAGCCCAGAGATATTTAAAGTCTACACCAAGCAGGCAACTATCTAAACACTCTCAAAATTAGTATTTGACAGCAGTTACTTGAAAATTTCAAGAAGCAGTTTTCATGAAAGGTAATTTTAGCATAAATTTACCTCCAGAACTGGTCCAGCTCCAAGAATAGTTCTCTCCACACCACTTGCGTACCCTTTCTGGCTCAGTGCCGTGAGGCAGTGAATTAAGAAGTTTGTGCTTTGAGTTTTTCCAGACCCACTTTCACCTGATATAACTATGCACTGATTGACGTGTTTTTTAAGCATTGTGTGATAAGCCACATCAGCAATGGCAAAAATATGAGGCTCCAACTTCCCAAGCTGATGATTCTCATACATCTTGACATATTTAGGATTATAAATGGGCAGGAATTTGAAGGGGTTAATTGCAATCAAAATACTTCCTGCATAAGTATAAATTTTGTGTTTTAGAAAGCGGCATTTGAGATTTTCTAGGAGTGTTGTCTCTGTTAAGTTGGGGAGATTGCACAAATCATCAAAGTCCTCCTGATGCCAGGGAAGAAAACCCCTTTCAACCAACCGCCGAGCATCCGTCTCCTTGGATAGCAGTTGCATCTGCACGTATTTGATAGTCCCATCAGTGTTCCTTTCTTGCAAAAGAAAGTAGTACCCATCCTTCTGAGGATGCTCATCCTGAGCACGACGAGGCCAAAGTAAAACCCTATGAACAGGAGAATCGTTTATATCAAGTACCCATTCTTCACCACCTGCTTCTTTCACCTCCACGAGCACATAATGTTTTGAGACATCCAGGTTTAAGATATTAATCACGTCCTTGATGACATCTGAAGATGTGCTGTCCTTGGTTGCTGTCACTTTGCAGCAGGGAGCACTTTCTGTTGAGAGCTGGGGGTAAATATGAAGATTATAGGCTGCCTTTGCCTGGCAAACTGCACTGTCAGCATCTTTTAAACTCATTCTGCTCCCAAATGGGCTTCAGTCTTCCACTCCTGCTTAATATGCAGTGCCCATTGTCTAAAAAATAAAATAAATAAATGAGAAGAAAAAGAAGTCGAGCATTAAAAATAACAGTGCACAAGAGGTATTAGGGCAAGGTATTGTTTTCTGGAAGATGAGGATAAAATTGTTACACAGGCAAATTATTAACAAAAAGAACTAATGTGCAGAAGTAGCACATTAGTTTTATTTCTGCACATTAGTGAAGCTGTTTCAAACAGTCTATTTAACCTGTCCCATTGAGCAAACGGCTGTTACAACATCTATTTTCTTTCCACTTTGCTTCTATTCCCATGCCATCCCCTCCTCCCTCTTACAGCAGCACAAGCATTCACAAAGGCACGAAGCAAACAACTAGAATAAAGATCCAGATTAAAAACCTCCCTGTTTCCCTAGGTCAGTCTTAACCCAGGCAAGTTCCCTGACCTGGTTCACTGTATAGCTGTACAAACATTTATTCCCCCTCCCACACAAATCCTCCCTGGAAGCCGCACGAGCAACTTGAGATTGAAGTACTGTTTGATTACTTCTTAAACCAACCGTGCCAGCTTAGAGCAGCCATGAAGTATGGCAGGAGAAGCAATGCATGGATGCAAGGAAGAAGAAGGTTCTAACACCATGATCCACACATTCTTGCACTGTTCCCAACAGCCCTCTTTTCACAAAATGTGCAAGACAGGTACGGTATTTACCCCACTCAACTTTAAGGGAACAGTGCCTCTAACCGACTCATGCAAATATTCCCGTCATCTCCTTCTAAGCCCACACACTAGCGATTTCTTAAATATGCATAATTTACCCAGAAAAGAGAATGCTAATTTCACTCGAGTCAACCACATCCTTGCTACAGAGAGTTCAAACTTGCTTTTTTATCGTCTGTTTTAGGCAACAAAGTAAAATTAGTCTTATTGCAACTACATTTCAGCTCAGCTTCTTCGACACTATCATGCAGAATTTTCATCCCAAATAACCCACTTCATTAACTCTTTCCTCACTGGGTTTCAAGAACCTTGTGTGTGAAACTTCAAATATCAATCATTCATTCCTACTTCTTTTGCTTCCTTTCATCCCTTTTGGAGGCCTGTAATCGAAGTCCCACGACATCAACCTTACAGAAGTCAACCTCCTCCTTGCAGCCAACTCTAAAAGTCTCTAGACTTAGTAACATTCTGTGCATTTGCTGTATGGTTATTTTCCTCTCAGCTGCAATCCAGTACACCCAGGTCACCAGGGGTAGATTTGATTACACTGCATTAGTTCAGCAATTTATTAGCTTATCAATATACAGTAAGAGGAGAAGGATAATGAGGTATGCCCTTTGTTTTAACAGTCTGTAAAACTTTATACCCAAAATGCCATTTCAATTTTTGTCTCAAGAACAAAGTGTTTTTATTATACGCTCACATGATAAATAATAATAATAAAGAAAGAAAGAAAGAAAGAAAGAAAAGCCAGTGAAGTTGCTTGCTTGTCACTAAACAGCTGCACAGGAACTTACATAAGGCCACAAAGAGCAATCATTTCAAATTAAAATCAGCAGAGAGTTGGAAGCATTTAACTGCCACTTCCACTGCAAGCAATGAATCACTTCAGAGAAACATATGACATAGTCCTGCCTCATGAACTGCCTCAGAGTGGAGAAATCTGCTTTAAGGGAACTCTGAATAGTAAGCTTTCAGAAGTCATTGTTATGCAAGCGGGATCATTTTTAGTGGCTACTCATCAAAAGGAAGGCTAAGCAAACCACAGACAGCAAGACAAACCACAGCAAATATCTCTGGTCAGACTGTATGGTCCCTCAGAAAATTGTTTCTTGCTCTGTAAAATTTCGTTCATCATTCATTAAAGAGGGCTTATTGCAAGATCTTGGCAATACAGAAGGATGGACCAGAGTGCTCAAAGGCCTCCATTTCCTATACTTATCACTGATCAGTAGTAAAGAAGTCTGAAGTGTCTTTGAAGGAATTATGCAAATGTAAAGCATTCTTGACCTACAGAAGCTCAAACACCTTAACATATAGTAGAATCAGCGATAGACTGCTGCTTATGGGGAAGATGAATCTGGAGAACAGACAGAAAAAGAACAGTGACCAATTTCTTTTCACATCAGTCAACCAAGGGAAACAGGCTAGCTCAGACTTCCTTTTTTTCCCCTCAGCAATTAGTTTCAGTCAGATAGCCATTACAGTCTGGCATGATAGAGGAAGTCCCCTCCTAAGGTACTCTGGCCAAAACAGCACCCTAAGAAATGTGCCACCAACTTGCTGTCCACAAAGAGCTGCAGCTACACTTCTCACCAAGGTGCTGACCTCTGACTTCACTGACAGAGGTTTCCTAACCTCATCTCATGTCAGTTACCAAGATACATCTGGTACATTGCTCAAGACTCCCCAAAACACTTCCCAAAGAGGAAACCGGGACACAGCCTCTTCTCTACCATGTAAAATTCGGGCCAGGCCAATTACAGCAAGCAAAAATGCAATGGTAGTCTCCGTTCGGATGTGCATAACTGAGAAACTAGAAAGAGAAAGACCTCTCATCCTGAAGATGACAGTTTTCCGACAAAGCAACATGCAGACATCAACCTTAATTTGTTCATGCTGCACACGTATTTCTATATTATGCAGTTATCAGACACAACCTGATGGAAGTGCAGGTAGACAGCTTGAACTGTAAGGCAGACAGCAGACAGTTCTGCTTCCCCAACCATTGCCCTATAGGAATGATTTGGGAGATAATCTACAGCATAAAGAACTTGCTGAAACACGATTTCAATACACAGTCACATGGCGAATGAACAGAAAGACAGTCAACATAACACTGCCTCATTTTAACCAGATATGAAGTCCAGATGCAGTTTTCTTTCTTTCAAGAACACTGAGCTTTAAGAGTGTTCTTTCACTCAACAACTTCAATCAGATATGGTACTGGCAGGTTTGAAAACCATAGTGGGTAATCATTTAAACATGAGATTCTCATGTAACATAACAAGCATAGCAGTGAATGTAATTCCCAGATACATGTTAAATGAATATTTAGCTAGGCAGCCATATTACCTTTGTGCTCAGAAGGCGCATGACCAATACCGCATCTAGAATATATCCAAAATTCAAGTAACTGAGATAAGAACATAAAAAAATCTGTTGGAAGATATCCCTTACAGCAAAATGCTCTAGAAGCTTTGTCTATGAGAAACACACAGGGTAGACTGATATCAGTTCAAGTCCTTGCATGAAGAACTAGAATTTGATAACCCTCATCAGTCTGAAGGACAAAACTATAACAAGAGTCAGTGGCTGGAATTCAAAGCTAGATAAATTCAGCCTAGTGTTAAGACAAACATCACCACAAGATTACCCTCCATTGCAAAATTTAACTGACACTAATGAAGAGGCCTGATTGCTAAAGTTCTTTTCAGAAAATCAGTCATTCCCCACTTACAGATGTGCTTCTGAGTGAGAAAAGTTAATTAGGTATCACCCTCTCATTTATGTTAAGAGCAGGGTGAACAGATGTTGACAATGATTCCTTCTAATTTTATGCTCTATAGTTACTTAGAAAGTTTTTAAGTAATTGAAATATTTACTGTTTCAATGTAAATTGGTTCATCAGTGAAGCAGAAGCCTGAATTCAGGTGCAGAGAATACTGGAAGAAAAAGAAGAAATACAAGAGTACAAGGTAATAATGAAACCATATTGGTCAGCATGCAAAGCAGCATACTCAGGAAAAGAGCAACCCAATCACTACTGAGTTCTTTTTGTAAGAGCTGGAAATTTCTACAAAGTTACCTCAAATTTCTTTCAATGCTCTTTCCCATAAGGAGCTCCTTTCCAATGCACTGGGCAAAATAAAGCTGTGCATTAGAGAATTTAATAAGTGGGAGAGAAGCTGGCACTAAGCGTGCATCAACTAATTTTAGACTTCACATTCAGACTCCTTCCTGTTTTCCTTAAAATGAGTTTTACTTTTCACAAGCCTTTAGTAGCACAAGTATATGTCTTCATAGTACTTAAAAATTGACTGTGTACAGTCATCGGCATCTGCAAAACACAACAAAGTATTATTTCTCACCATACTCCTATTTTACAGATGCAAACACAGGGGAAGAATTAGGCAAGGTGGGCAAGACAAAAATCAGGCAAAATTAGAAAAGAAAAGCTTTTGATTCTAATCTTTTGTTCAACCCATTAGACTGTAGTACTACTGTGGGCATGAGTGGGGCAACAGTGCGTGGGATTAGCACGTTAAAGGATATAGTGATGTATGATTTGTGCCCTAATGACAGTGGGTTTGTTGTCCCAATGTAACATATGCAACTTAAAAGTACCTATTTTCAAGTGAGATTGAAGAAAAATGGGAAACCTGGGAGTAGGGCAAGACAAATTTAAACAGAAGGTACCGGTTATAGGTCCCCTGTATCCAACTATCCTAGAACGATGATTCCAACACATCTAGAAAAATGGAAGCAAGTCTAACCAATCTAAAAAACTCTTCCCAGGATTTTGTTCCTCTCCCTCCCCTCCACCCCTACCTTTCCAAATTCTACAAAGTAACTGTATCTTTGTCAACAACACTAATATAACTAGCCTGTAAGACAACAGTTTAAAGCAATATTAGTTTTTATATAAACTATAAGCAAGCCAAAATGTACTAAAACCCCGCTAGCTTTATGCAACAATAATTAAGTCAACATGGGGCTGTACTGTTTGGTCCGTCACTGGAGAACTGATTACACTTGCCACTGAAATCACTCAGAAGGGCAGCATCTCAGGTAACTACTTCAATGCTTTATGAAAGAAATGTAGTAGGCTACATATTTCAGCATTAACTCAAAATGTTATTTTTTGTCCAGACAACATTAATAGAAATACAGAAGCAAAAAAGGCAAATTCTATATGGTAATTTTGATGGTATTTTCTAACCATCTTCGAGTCTCTACTAAACAAATCAATTTTCATAACATGCATTAAAGCCAACATTTTATAATGTAGTAAAATTCTAGAAAAGGACTTTGCCCCCATTAGCGCAGGGTATCTGTTTAGTTTAAATAAGGCCATAATTTGAGACCACATGTTTAGTCAATGAATCATAGTGAAGCTAAAAAGGGAAAGCTACCATTACAGAAAAATTGTCCAGAACAAACTTCATAACATTCCAGTTCTTCACATTTTCATGTATGTTTTCAGTGCTGCATGCCTCAATCCGAAAGCTTCAAGCTTCTCACATTGTTCACCAAGTATCTTTCAATATGAAAGTAGAAATATATCACAATTGCCTGACCTCTAATATTCTTCAATATCAAAATCACCAATTATTGTCCCCAAAGAAGACCTCCCTCCCCAAATCAAATTGCAAACACTTAGCAATTTCAAAAATATTCAACTATAACTTGTCCTTGGTTTCCAAAGCAAGAAATTTCCAGCAAGATCATAGGTTGTAGAGACACCCTAAAACTTCAAGAATGAACTGTGCTTTACAGGTAAGGCAAGGCTTTAGCCTTACTATAGCAAACTTCAGAGACACGCGGTCGCTTTTAGTAGATCATAATTAAATTTCCTTGACTCCACGACCCCCCCCTTTTTTTTAATATTCCAAACATTCATAGATTACTTGAAAATTGCTTAGTGTTCTAGTTACACTTCAATATTTTTCCCTGGTTGTCTACAGTTCTGTTGAACTAAACAACTCTAGAGCCCTGGTTGTCTTTAATCAAAAGCTCTTTCCTTTTTCAATCCCAAAAGAGGTATTTCTGAATGGAGCATAAAAATTGGCAACATATTTGTTACTACTTTTTCTAGTCATCGCTGCCAGAGAAGCTAATGTCTGCCATAAACTGCCTAATCAAGACACTGGACTGCAATGCAAGTAATGCAATGTATTACAGGAAAGTCAAAAAAATTACCTTCATTACAGGTAGTTCCTTCTCAGTTACCTTTTCTCTACTCTTTATGGCCCTTAAGACCTTGATCCCAATCTATGCTCTTAGATCACCTAAGATGCAGACCTCCACTTCCTCTTAATGACTCAGATGCACAATTTAACCTCAACAAGCCCAGGATACCTTATCAGGCTTACAGTGGCGTTAAAGGTTTAACAACATGTTATTACCTTAAAAGAGTGTGATGTCAGAGTTATGGATGTACATTTGAGTATGATTCAGAGGAAATGAAAATGTGGCTCTTATGATGGAAGCTGAAAAAACAAGGAATGAAGGCAGAACAACCAAGGGCATTTGTGGCAAACAGCATAATCAGAAGAGCCCTGGACACTATTCTCACCACTTTTAGTAATTTTCTTAATTTTATCATTAATGGCATTACAGCTGTCAACAAAGGAAGTCAAAATTGCACTGCTCAACTACACTGATAAGAAATTCTCTTAAGAAACGTTAGGTCTGACTACTGTGTGAATAAAAAATAACAACTGGTTCATCAGCAACAGAATCTACAAACATCATAAATAGCTTTAAAACACTGGTATTTTTAAACAGTGTTGATCTTTGAAAGAAGGGCAAATTTTGCTGGGACCTGCCTTGAGTTTTATTTGGTAACATAGTATCGGCTACAAACAACACAATAAAGCCTAGATAAAAGCAACCCCGCAAGCCACACTTAAGTCACTTGCTACATGGAGAAAACATGATATACTAAGAGACCAAACCTCTGAATTTTCATTCTCTGAAATAAAGACACTGCTAACCCTTTCAGAACACAGACAATCTATTAAAAAGCCACCTACTGAAAAAAATTCCTTATAAGTATCTCAGGACTTCTTCTTGATATTGGTCAGTTCTGAATAGTTTTCTCCTTTAAAAAAGACAAAAACCAAAAAGAACTTACATGCATTTATAAACTGAGCATGAGATTCAAACCCCAAAGTGCTACTCTTCTAATACAAGTTTTTAACACTTGTGGTACTACATGTTTTTATATGGCACCATCCTCCCGTAAATAGCCCTCCTAAAAAAACATTCACCATATTTAACAATGTAGAGATAGCGGATCATGTTAGAGACTTCTGTTTCAATAAAATATAACTGCAATTGACCAAAAAATTCAAAAGTCAGAGAAGAAAAGATGGGCAGAATAAGTATGTCTTGTTTCTTAGAAACTTGAGTTAATAAACCCCTTCATCCTTCAAATTCACAAAAAATGTATTGAACCATGGACTTTTTGTTTAATTATAACTCATGACTTCCCCCCCCCCCCCGACTGGTGAAATAGCTAATACTGTTGCATCTTTTAGGACTTTTTTTCTTTTTAAATTCCTAAGATATGAGAACCATGATATTTGCCCATCCAGCTACGGAAAGGCCATATTTAGCCTAAGTAATATTGGACTATGTGCATATGAGTCAAACAGTTATTCATATACAGGATTATTCAATAGGTCTAATGTTTGAATCATTATTCGTCTGAAAACTGTCTGTACAAAGTTTTACTTACTGGGTGTACCTCACTTAAATTTTTTGTTGTCTATATTTACTCTAAATTATTCAATTCTGCAAATGTTTTAGGTTCCACAGAAGAACACAAACCTATAAATCCTCCCACTCTGATTAGAATACCCATTTCCACAGACAGCTGCCCTGTCACTGCACAAACTACAGTCTTCACTACTGAAAAAGCTTTTTGTTAAGGCAAATATTCATGCATGGTAACAACAACTACAAAAAAAGTTCAGTTCTATAAAAGCAGGTCCAGCATGTTACTGTAGTATCTCCCAAGTTTGATGTTAATAAGTTAACACTAGCGATGAAGTAAATGGCCTAAGATGCATCATCCTGACAAGTGAAGAAGCTGTTACTATATTTTTAGTCTACAGCAGGTAAAGAATCTCATCATTAGGGGCACCATTTCTGAAGCTCAAAGATGAAAATAATCAAAAAGAACTCTTTTTAGAGAAGAGCTACAGTGAATCTTGAAGCTAAAATGAATATACATTTACATCAGACATTCTTCATGTTGTTTTCCCTACGTTTTCTCTCCTAGACCTCTTCCTGACAAGATGCATAGTTAAAGGCACCACAGGCTTACTAAAACTTGATGGGTGTGACACCAATATATTAAACTGGAATGCAAGGTTACCTCACACTGTTACTTCAGGGTAAGTACTTCAGTCATGTACTCCAGCTAACAGACCTGAAATCAGAGATCTCCCTAACTACCTATGACAAAGTCTTATCTGCAAATAGCTAGGTAGACGAACCGATACCAATCCACCTTAAAGAGTAATGTGGGAGGATGCCGATGACATCTTTGAAAGGCTAATTACATCTGCCAGAAGCCTGAGATCATCTCCAGACCTCTGCTACATTGCCACCCATCCAGAAGCTGAAATCAAGGAACATTAGAACTCATTTGGATACAAAGTACTTCTCACTTTTCACAAAGAACTTGCAAACAAAGCTGTTGGAGAATTTTGCCAAAATATTTACAGAGTAATAAAAAACAAGACTAACAATGATATTAGAAAGTCATCTAGTCTCATGCTAGGTTGACATATAACTGTATCAACCGTACCATCACAGTAGTCACGGATCAGGAGAGAACTCTGCTACATTTAGTCTATAAATGCATAACAAAAAGATGCCCCCAGCTTGCAAAAGTTTTACATCCCAAAGATTGAAAAGCCAAACTTACCAAAAAGACCAAACACTACCAAGATATAAACAGCGAGAGGCACAAATCAGTTAGGCACCGATAAAGCACGATAAAGCATGGCGTCAGCACAGCAGCAGCCTTGATATTTGTCAAGCGTTGCCTCCCAAAATCAAACAAACAAAAGACAGTTTTAAGGAAGCTTGGGGGAAGAAGGCAGCGAGGGGCATTTGTGGACGCTTGCAGGCAGGTCGCACCGGGAGTTAGAGGCATCATGTGAGAAAGCAGCACGGCTGAAAGGTCAGAAAGCAGGAGACGGGAGCGAACATCACGGCAGGATCCTGCCGGCGCCTATTGTGCGGGGTGGGAGGCACAAGGAGGCGGGCGAGGCGCTCCTTCGCCTAGGACACGTCCAGCGCTCTGGGCACAGCGGAGACAAAACGCAACAGCAGCACCAACAGCAGCAGCGACGCGGTCTTGCCCGGCCGCCCGCCCCCCGCCACCGCGGCCCCGCTCCCGGGCCTGAGGGAAACGGCCGGGGCGGCCGCCCGCCAGGGCCCCGCCGCCCCCTCTGTGAGACGCGGCCGCCTCTCCGGCGCCCCCCCCCCCCAACCAAGCAGCTCAGCCCACGGAGGGGGAAGGGAAGGAGGGCGGGCGCCCACCGGGGCGCGGGGGCTCTCGCCACCACCACCGCCTACCTCACGCCGGTGGGGGAAGCGCTGGTGACCGGCACCGCCGCCCGCCACAGGCCCCGTCGAGGCGCCGCTGGGCACTTCCGGGTGGGGGGAGGGGAGGGGCAGGGCGGCGGCCCATTCAGCGCCGCGCGCGCGCTGCGCATGCGCTCACCCCTCCCCCGCCCGCCGCGGCCATGAGGCGCCGGGGCGGGAGGCGCGAAGCGGCGTTTGCGGCTGCGGTGGGTTGTGCTCGGCCTCGTCCCCGCCGGCGGCTTCTCGCAGAGCTCGGGAGCGGGCGGCAGCCGGGCGCCTTCCGAGCCAGTGCCCTGTGGTGGGAAGCGGAAGCGGGCGGATTCCTGTGAAAACCGAAGGAGCCCTATGCTGCCTTTGGCTGCGAGCGGCGCTGCCGGCGCCCGCCGCCCTTCTCCAGCGGTTCGCCAGGGCGCGGGGGCCGCCCGCGAGGTCCCGAACTCGGCCTGGAGATTCACCGGCTTCGGCCACCGAAAAGCACCGCCGACTCCCCCGGGAGGCCCGGCGCAAAGGCAGCAGATGTCGGGCTCCCTCGGCTCGTAGGCAGCTCCAAGGGGCCCGTGGCCCCCGTGTGCAGGCCCAGCCCGGGGGGCTGCACCCCCCCCCCCGGATCCCCCCCCTCTCCTTCGCGTGAGGCGACCGTTTTGCCCCGTCGGGGCAGCGTGGGGCGGGGCGCGGCCGTTGGTGTGCGGTGGCCTGCGTCGCCCCTCCGCGCCGCCGGGGGGCGCGCGACGTTCCCGCCGCTGGGGCGGGGCGGGGGCGGTGCTGCGCCTGCGCGGGCGGTTCGAAGGCGATGGCGGCTGAGGCGGCCGGCGGGTGAGGGAGGGAGAGAGGGAGGGAAGGAGGGAGCGGGCGGGTCCCGCCGCCCTCGCCGGCGTTTTCACCTCCCGCTCTGCCTTTGCAGGGTGTCGGCGCTAACGGACAGCTCCGGTTCCGTGGCGGCGGGCGGCGAGGCGTCCGGGAAGAAGCGGAAAGGTAGGCGCGGGGCGAGGGGGGCGGCCCGCTGAGGCGGGTGGCCTGGCCTAACCCCCCTCCCCGCCTCTCTTCCAGGAGGAAGGGTCGTGAAGTCTCGCTACCTGCAGTACGATAAGAAGGAAAACAAAAAGGTACTTAAGCGCCTCGCTGCGGGGCTCTGGGGTCTCTCAGCGAAGGCTAGAAAAGGTCCCAGGCGGCGGTTTGGACTTCTGGAAGCGGGATTTAAATAAAAGACAGCTCTGCTAGGGCTGTGAGGGAGCCGTTATTCATTGGCAAATAGATACAGACTGGGATGGGAACTTAAGACTCTACTCAGCTGATTTGCAAAGCACCAAGATGCCCTAGGATAGTGGTTGTTTATTTGTCATCATTCAAAGAGAAGTAAAATAATATTACTGCTTGTTATTGCTGCTTGTGTTCAGTCTTATCTGTTTCTTGGTTGTCAGGATAGTTCAGCAAATTCTTTTACAACTTCTACTGCTAAACCATCTGAAAAAGGAAGGAGCCTACAAAGCAGATCAGTTCTTCCTCAGAAATGCAAGACTTCTGCTGGTAGGTTTTGCCAGAAGAATTTAAAAGCTGTTCTTTGAGGACCTTTATTTCCTATCYGTGGAACTCCTAACAACTCAGAAAATGTCTTTAAGAGCTGATGTTTCATATTACTTTTACCACTGCTAGTTTTTATGAAGATGTATGCAAGGAGAATTAAGGTGCATGAACTTGATGTGGCATTAGGAGCTGTGAACTGAAGTGCATTAAATTCTTGTCATGACTTTCTCATACAAAACTAATCTAGAATTGAATAATTAAGAACTGAGTTGTCTAGAATAAGTATCTCTCTTACCTTGTCTGCAAAACTTTGGACTATTGTTTCAGTATGGCCTCATTGTTGCCCCAGATTTTTCTTTAATCTTCACAATAAACCCTGTGTAAAACACCACAAGTCCCTCAACACATAACTATCTGCAAAGCTGTCCTTTTTTAATTCTTTTGCAAGAATTGCAGAAGAATGTTCTGGTGAGACCATAACTTAGCATGAAAATCCTGATTTGCTCTTCACACTTAAGTGCTATTGCTGAGCTGTGAAATGTTTGAGGATAAGTTCTGAACTACTTTAAGCTATACAAATGGTGTATATGAAGTAAACGTATAAAAGTTCCCATGAAGTTGCCACATCTTAGTGAAAGAATATACAATTGTAAACTTGTGCAGAATCTGTTCTAGTTATTTTAGTCTGACAGCAGCTTCTTTCTACAGGTGCTGTCACTCGTTCATTAAATCAGAGCAGTTTTGAGAAAGGTGATTTACAATCCACTTTATTAGGTGAAGATAAAATTACTCGACCTGACCTTGATCTTTCAGCTATTAATGGTAAGCTCTACTCAAATTCACTTTGTTTTGTTATTTTTAGTTTATTATACTATAACTTCATTATCAGTAACRCTCATGCTGTATTGTATTCATGTGAAGATACTGTTAAAGATGAATAAGGCAAATCTTATTTTTAAATAAGCATCATTAAGCAGAGGYGTTGAGGTCTTTGGAGATTAAATTAACCTCTTGATTTTGAATATCTTTTGGGTTCTCTTTTTCTGTTTGAGATGTAATATTAAAGAACAAAGCACCCTCAAATCTTTGTTTCTGCAACAGATGGGTTTTAATCAGCCCTTCTGTTTTTCTTTAAATAAAAAAAAAAAGTACCACATCTATCTGTAACTGTCACGTAAAGCTGAATATCAGTATAAAATGCTTGTATGAGCCACATCTTCTTGTGAGTTATAATCAGAGCCAGAAACAGAGCTCAAGTCTTTTACTGAAACACATAATTACTTTGAATTTCTCTTTGCCTTTGAACTTGATGGTATGTTGTCTTGCTTCATGCATTTGGGGGAAAAAGGAGTAATAACATCTCTCTTGTTCTGATACAGACAAAAGTCTCCTCAAAAAGACTCCTAGTTYAAAGTCTGTTTGCAAAACAGGTACAAGGACAAGTGGAAAAGAGCGGAATGCGGTGAGTCTCACTGCTTTATCTTAAATATTTATTTTGAAATGTGCCAAATGAGTATTTTGTCTCTATCTTGGTAACAAAAGTTAAGGTTTCCAAGATGATGTAAAGCCTTATGGCAGAAGTCAGATAGTAGATCTGTTCTACTGCTAGTAGAACACATATAAATCTCAACAACACAGGCTGAAGTTTTGCTTCCACCTCTTGTGACAGAGAGTCTGCTCTAGTTGAAGCATTTGTTCAAGTCAGTTCTTCTTGTATTCCTGTCCATACTTTTTAATGCTATCCTATTATCTTTAAATGTCTTCTGACACTTTTTCACTGGAAAATTAACAGTGACTAAACCGAATTCTGAAGTGCTTTGTAACAGCAGTGCATTCAACATAGCACTGAAACTTCAAGTTCTCTACAAGTGTTTTGAACATCTGCTGAAAGTGCTATGAAAAGTGGCAGGGCGATGAATAAATAAGCTGGCTAAGGTATCTTTAGTTAACATGCAATGTTTAAAAATCCAAACTTTCTTCATACAGCTGACAGTTGTTGATAACGCTGATTCTGGGCACAAATTAGATTTCCAATAATTTATTTGAATGCTGAAAAAATAATTGTTTAAATACTGAAATTGAGCTTTTTTTTTTTTTTTTTTTTAAGAAATCTGATTCTGATGTTCTGAAGGAATGGCTGGCATCTCAGACGCTGCTTTTAACTTACCTAAGAGTAAAGGTGAGAGTCAAGTATTTGGTAATTCAGATATGGAAGAGCTGCCTGATTTCTTTTCTATCAAGTTCTTCTGTGCTTTCTGATCCATAAAAGTTAGATTTTTATGATTTTATGTATTTATGACTGTGGAACTGTACAACTTGCTTTGAAAATTCCCCTGGAGTGAATTCTGTGCCTGTTCGTTAGACTGATGCCAGTTCTTCATGAAATGGGTGGAGGGTGCAGAAGTTTTAGGAAGACTGGAGGTGAGAGTGTTTGTGTTTCAAGGGTGTAGCAATTACTTTGTTCACTCAATGCTGAATACGTATAATTTTCCTTTACAAAAGATATCAGCAGGGGTGGGGGGAGAAGATGGAGTGGCTTTAACTAAAAGGTACTGTGCCCATTGCATGAAGTCTCTAATTCCCTAATTGAGGCTATTTGAACTTGAATCTGAGGCTTTCATGTGCTACTTCAGAATATGTTAATTACTTAGATGTAGCATCATTTTAGTTATGAATATTTTTGGATTTACTAGGCAGGAAAAAATCTTGCCCAGCTGGAGGAAAAAGCAGAAGAAAACTTGCTAATGTTGTGTGAAGAAAAGGAGAGGCAACAGCAAAAGCTGTATGAGTTGAAGCGTGAATTCTTGCTTGAAGAGCAAGAACAGAAACTTGAAGATGTATTAAATAAACAGGTAGGCTTTATTACAAGTCTTGCTTCCCCTATGTTTAAACAAGCTCTGTTATGTTTCCTCAGACAGATTTCTGTTTCTGTGGCCTGCTGGTATAGAATTTTATGCATCTCAAATGCCTACTTCCTGTTGTGGCATGTTATGCTCTCTAGTAACCTAAACAAATGCCTGTGTTGCTTTTTTTTTTTTTTGCTGTCCCTTGTGGATAGGCAGGAAGGAGAAGTTAGAGCTGTTAGGCAAGGGGGAGCAATAGTGCACCGGTTGCCAGAGCAGCTTACAGTTCATGCAGAAGAGACAAGTGGCTTAAAACCACATGAACATCCTGCAGTTATGCAATTACAGTTATGTCTAGAGCCGAGATGCTAACCCTTAGTTGAGAGGTGAACACCTTCTGCCCTTTATCTGTCTTGTTTTTATATGTTAGACAACAGTAATTCTGGCCTGGCTGTAAGAAGACAAGTTTCTAATAATTTTCTTAATAATAGATGATCTTAGAAGCTAAAGCCTCCCCTCTTTCTCAGTATTTTGTTAGTTTTATTGTGTCAAATTGAAAGGATAGTATTGCTGGGAATAATTAATTTTAAAAGCTAAACTTTTGTTTGCTTTTAACAAATATGCATTGCAGATTTGCAGTTTGCAAAAATTAAACAATGAAGATTTTTTGTCTCTTGGGGGATACACTATATCTGCAATCCAAAGATCAAAGGCAAAACATTTTGCCTGCTACATTTCTAACACTTCTGAACTACAGCGACAAGGAAACTGGCATTGACCTTGGTATTTTGAGGTGATAGGATAAAAAACCTTTTAAACAGTAGAATAGGAGTAACATACCACAAACTTCTTGAATTCTTCTGTCAAAGAACATTTCAAAGTGGTGGTACTTATTTTTTTCTGTGCTGAACCAGACTTGAATCACAATCTATAGGGATATAAACCAGCTCATGCCTTCTCACTGTATTGCTAACATGGCTTCATTGTGATGAAGTGTTAGTTCATCATGTGTCCTTTTTAGATGGAAGTACTTGCTCCCCTTGTTCCTGTTTGTGAACAGTTTAAAGAGCAATATAAAAGCTTTGCAGCTTCCCTGGATGCCACTAGACATGAATTACCTGTGAAGAATATACACATAGAGGGAGATACGCTAACATATCTGGGTAGGAAAACTTGAATTTTCAAATTTACTTTCACAAATAGTGTTTTTCAATGTGCTAAAATTCTTACGTTGTTATTGCTGGATTTATTTATAGCCATTGGATGAATTTTGTGTGCTGCTCTTGCAGTCTGTGTGGACACTGGGCTGCAAAATTAGCCACATGTTTTGCTGTGAATAATTCTTGTCTCTGTTTAACCACTTAGGCGTACATGTTCAAGATTTTTATCTGGTAGCAGGAAAAATGGTTTCTAAGTTAGGGCAGTTGTTATATTTTCTTTTAGCAAGTTTCTGTATCTTTTTCTTTTTTTAACTGTATCTTTCCCATTCCTCTTTCTCCTTTCTTGTTCCTAATTCATATACAAGTTGTACAGTTGTAATATCTTGATCTTTATTTGTTTGTGTTTGAGGGATATAACCATGTGGAAAGACTTGCTTGTGTTTTCTGTAAAGCTAGAGCTTAAGTATATTGCATGATGTCTTGAATCAGACTGCTTAATAAGACTGTACTGAAGTCTGTGCAAAAACTTATAAACTTTCTAACTGTTGGTCTGTCTAGCATCAAGAAAGTGGATCTTAATAACCTCTTGCTGCAGTTAGTCTTCCTAACTCAATAACTTGGCTTTCATAATTTTTTCATTATGTATTTGTGAATGCTGAGCAAACAGTAGTTTTCCAATATCTGGTTCACTTGTCTCTGGTTACTCCAACTATTCAGCTGTTGAGCAGTCTTACATTAATTGATGTCACTGTGCATTTGAGTAATGTTTTTAATATCTCCTATATTGTAGACGAACTGCAAAAGCATTTAACTGTCACACAGGAGCTTCTGGCAGAAGTTACACCTAACTGTGCAGAAGAAGATGCAAAAGCACCCACTGTACTGAAAGAGCTTAAAGAAGTCGTTCAGGAACTGGATAAAGAGCTTCAAAGGTATTTACAAGAATAGGGTGAAAAGACTCTCCAACTCAATATTCAGAGCAAACCTACAGATCTCAACTTTCAAATTCAGCATGAGTATTGGAGGGTTAATTGAGAGAATTGTAGCACTAGGTTCAATTCTGTTTGTAGCAGGCAGCCATATTTCTGTCCTTACCCTCATCTACACAAAAGTCAAAGGGAAGATGTTTTTTCTTGTTTGCGTATTCTGAAAAAGTCACTTCAGTGTGATGTCTCTGATGCTTTGCTGAGAATTTCAGTGAGCAAGGGTAGCCCGAGTAAAGTGCAAATATATAAGAGTGGAGAACTCCAGGAGACAGAAAAGTGATCCAGAAGCACTCAGTCTTAAAGAATAATTGTACAAATATGACTGTAGCCTTGCTTTTCCTTTCTTCCCTATCAAGTCATGCACTTTGCCTCTGTATTGGACATCATCTCTGAGAAGGTACAAAGAGCCCAGAAAGTTTTCTTCTCTGAATATAGTGTCAACAAATATGGAATATCACTGAGAGCATGAGAAAGAGATGTAATATGATAAACTTTCTTTCCTCCCTTCCTGAAGAAGAGGCTACAACTAAAATCTTTGAAGGCTGATAGACCCTGAACTCAGACACCTATCTCCCTGTACTACAAACTTCCCCTTCCTCTTCTCCAAATTCTTGCCATTGAGAAGCAAATTCTTAATTTACATTTTTCTTCTGGTGGCTATAGAGTAGGAGAATCTTGTGAATCTCCAGGTACGTGGTCTTTGCGGGTAAGCGGAAGTTATGATCCTCCACTGTAACTGATTTAGCCTGCTTGGTTTGTTCTAGGAGCTTCACACAAGTGCAGAACCTGTCATTTGAAGTAAGTAAAGAAGTTTCTCTGCATAACCAAAGAATATGCGAAGAGAACCACGGACTAGATGCTGTGAAACGTTGGTACTTCAACTAAATTTTTACTGATGGGCGGGTACTAAATCAGTGCCAACAGACTTGTTGTCTTTTTACTTCTTGTTTAAACATGTGACTTGTCCAGCTTTTCAACAATACCAGAATATGAAACCTGCAACATATATGACTAAACTAATATAAGATCTCTTCTGCACGCTGTCCTGTAAGGAAACGTCTTTTTTCGGATGTAAATTTCTCATTTCCTGGTGGCACCTTCTTTGTCATTTTCTCCGTGACAGTACTGAAAGGTAAACATTAAGAAATGCTATTCTTGGCAAATACTGCCTACGTACTCTTCTTGTTTTACCATCTTGTATCTGGCTTCAAGTGCACTGACTTGCGTCTCTTTCCAAAATAGGGTTCCTTAAAGGGCAACATATCAGAATATAGATATGGAATTGTGCATGTGGTACTGTGCATTTGCTGATCTGGTTAGGAGATCTGTAGGTTTATACAGCATGAGCATTGATCGCTCATTGAGCAACTTCTGGAGGAACTCTAATTGTCCCTTGTTTCTTTATTTGCCAAGAGGAAAAGCTATATGGGTAGCTAATAGTGAGGCTGATGAATGGGAGGAATCTGATCACTTGCGACAGTGAAGAATTTGGTATTTTATCGCCTAATTGTCTTGGAAACAAATTATTAAAAACTGACATGTTTTCATATTAACCTGACACCTTCTTTTTAAGGACTCTTTAATTTCATTTTGTAATAAAAATTGTCTTTCACTGCTGTATTAATAGCCTTCATTTTTGAATATTTTCATTTATCTCCTGCAGAAGCTTTTGTTTCTATCTGGGCTCGTACAGGGCTAATACTACACAATATATACACTGATGGGTTTATGGGCATTAACTAGTCCGAATGGCAAGCTGTGTCCTACTGGCACCCAAAGTGCTGAGACCAGAAGATTGTGAATGTGGAGAGAAACCTCTAACCTAAATACTGAGTAAATGCCTGGATGAGAAGCAGAAAATATCTGTTATGAACATAATGCCAAATGTGGCATTCCACCCCCAACACACTTTCCATTTTCATAAGTGGAATGTGTGTAGCTGTCTGAAAAACATGTATCCCATATTAGGTACCCATGGAACCTTTCTGTGACGGTTTTTCAAAACCTCTGCTTTGTATTGTTCACATACTCGTATGTTTCTGGCTTCAGCTGGGTCTATCAGCCTTTTTTGCCTGCTCAAAAAAATGTTTGGAGCATTCCCCTTGCACTCTTTGAAGTATTCTTAAACTTTTTAAATGTTTCAGGTTTTATTGCTGGTTCTAAGGGTCTAACTAGATCCTGTCTCCTCTTATTTAAAAATAGGATTAAATTAAGCTATAGTAACTGCATCAGTAAGGTGTGCAGTGTACTATATGAGAAGTCGATAGCTATTAAGACTCTCCTTGTGTATAGTTTCAGTGTTGCTATTCACAGCAATTTATCCATGGACCAGTTGGAGGGCAGCAAGTAATTTTAAGATATTCATCTGATATCTTTTCCTCAAATGTGTTGGGTGAACAGCACCCAATAGTTCACCTGTGTGCTGTCATTCAGGCCATGAATCATAGGAGCTGCAAATGGCAGGATCCTAGTCCTGGTCAGGACCATAAGTTGCACCTACGAAGTTGGCCACAGGATGGGGAGCTTTGCTAAGCAGTCAGTTCTTGGGTTAGTAACAAGCTGGGTTTTTTTGTTTTGTTTGTTTTTTCCTCCCTGGCTGGAACTCGCAATAGAAAGGTTCGTATATAATGAAACCCCTGGTCAGGCAGCTGTGTTTTCCTAAGTTAGGGTAATTTCTAGGCAGTTTGTCCTCATGCCTTTAACCTGCTCATCAGAAGTGTCATTCTGACACTCAAACTGTATTTAGAAAATTAAGAGGGTTCTTAAATTTGACAGGAGAGGGACGTAATAAAAAAGTATACTGTTCTGATAATTCTGCCTCTGCACAGACACAAGGCAGAAGTGTTTCTCCTAGAATTTCATGATGTTAGAACTCATTCCTTTCTGTGATTACTGTTCAAAAAAAAAAAAAAAAAACTAGTTTTAGGAAATACTTGACTCCTAAATTAAACATATGCTCTTCAGTCAAGTGATTTTTTTCCACCTTTAAGATACTATAGTGTATATATACACCAAAATATTACTTAAGCAACAGAGAACAATACAAATTTTTTAGAAGTACTTTTATTTCTAAATGTGTAGTTGATCTCAGGGACATAGTTTCTATCTAAAGAATAAATGTGCATGCTCAGATTTTGATAATGTTATGTAAACCCTTTTGCCCAGTAATTTGGAGAGGGCTGGAAGAGGTCTTAGGTAGTTTCAGCTTCCTTCAGGACTTTTTCACCCTGATCATTTTATAAGCTATTGAAGTGTTATGTCTGCATTGATACTGTGAAGTGGAATACACTATTCGTTCCCTCCCCTGAAGAAAGGTGTGCAGGGAGCTCTGCTCACGGTGGTCAGAATTAGAGGCTCTAAATTTTTTGGTGCAGTAGTTCATCCCTGATGCTGCAGGTGGCAGTCATCATCTGCACAAGCCTAAGGCAAAGTGGGAGTCTACAGTTAAAGGAGCTAAAGGCCAACTGCATGCACAAAACAGTGCTCAGGGATGTGTTTCAGAAGAGTAATAGACAGTAGCTTGATCTGAATGTTCTGGCCATTCTTTTCCTTAAGCTGAACGCTTGAATAAGTCTTTGTACAGATGGTAGAACAAGTGTTAGATAAAGCAGCTCAGCCTGTCTAGGGAAGGATTTTGAACTGAGTCTTTACCATTTTGATTTTCCTGAATATTAGTTCTAAGTGGCTTCATTTTGGCTCTTAGGCTCTTCCACTTTAAAATAGTCAAAAACACTTTTTTATTTCTTCATAGGCATTAAATGCTGTCATTTAACACTGTACAGACAAAAAAACAAAAAAAAGACTGCAGGATCACTGGAGCAGGGGCTAAACAGATATGATGCCATTTATTTTATATTTTCCACTTATTTTCTGGACATGTTACATATCTTAAAAGCTCTGAATCTGGTAGGAATCCTGAACAGCTTAAGAGTGATAATATAGACCTCTCTTTCTTCTGGTTATTGGTCTCTCTTTTCTTTTGTGCCAAGAATTAAGAACGTTTCCCTTGTATCAATGTACATTAAGGCTTGTTCTGTCTGAACTAGTGCAGTACTTAGTATCTATGTATTCATCCTTCAGGCCAGAAGCTCATATTGTCCAAATGTTAGCAGCAGTGTGCCCTAAGGTTTTTGTTAGCTTGTTTGGTTTCTATTTTCTTCCAAAAAGTGAAGACAGTTGTAAAACAAGCCAACCAGCTCTGAGAGCCTGGGCAGGGGGAAGACTGAGAATGCTGAGTGGGAAAGGGGGGGGGGGGGCGGCACAGATATGCAGATATTTATCTTCTGCAAAACTCTGTCATTAGTTGTCTAGAAGGCGATTGGCAAAGATCATTTTAAACTAAGTTTGCATTGTGCAGATTGCCCTGCTTGGATTCTGGTGCATCTTGGAAAGGTCTGACCACTTTCTCTGAGTTACTCTGGTATTGCCTGTCTTGACAGCAGCTCAGAAGGGCTGAGTCAGTGGTGTTTTGATGCAGTTCCTGTGCTCTCTGTGATAGGGTCACCAGGGGTCAACATAAGGGAGCATCCCTGCTTGCCTGTGGTGTGCTATAGTGGAGCTGCAGCCCAGGAGATAATTGAAGCCTGTTTGTCTCTTGACCACCAGCCCCCAACACTCTAATTCTTTGTTCACACTAGCTGCAAATGGAGCTGATTCTTTGTTCATCAACAGCAAGCAAGCGGCTCATGACCCCAGCAGATGTTTCTGCATTTTAGGCTAATGAGAACTTACTGGATTACTGCAGTCTTCCCTGCCTTGGAGTAAATACTACTTTGTTGGACATCCGGAAACTCATACTGAACATGATAAACAAACTTCTGGCTGGACTGTGATTGCCAGGACATGAAAAGAGTTCCACAGCGGCAGAGGATCTAACAGTTCTGAATGGCACCACTGAGCCACACCAATTAAGAGCATTTCCAGTGATTATGTGAGCATTCCTGTTCAACTCACAGAAATAATTTCAGATTGTTTCCTCCACTGCATTTGTGTGTGGTCTGTAAAGCAAGCACAAGAATGGAGGACTTCGTTTGCAGAATAGTCTTGAGTGGAGATTCCACAACCTCTCTAGGTCCCTTATAATTTGTGTATAAAACTTCCACCAAATGCTACGACCATGCACGACTTCTATTACATCAGTTGTATGTGGAGCCTGTAGCAAGCTACAATTCATTATAATAGAAAACTAAAAAGCAATTTCTTATTAAATGCCCTAATGACAGCCACTTGCTTCTGATTAAGCACATTCCTGTTCTAAATGAGTATCTGCCTGTATTAATGGTTTCTTAGTACTATTTCAGTCATTTGATAAGAATTTGAAATATAGTATTACACTGAAAGTTGTTTCTCCTGTTCTGTGGATGAGTAATAGGCATTTTTGTCAGAGCTATATAATAATCGTATTCTCAATATCATTATGTGCTGCTCAGATTATATTGTTATTTTGAACATGCTCTTTAATTAACTCTTCCTTGTAATTTTGTTCTAGAGATGTTTGTATTCCCAGGAGGAAGGGATCACTCTTGTTTCTACCAGTCTGTATCAGAGCTGATGTTGTAGTTTCTGTAAAAAGACACTATCTTCATTGCTGGTAAGCTTGGGTTAGTACGGCAAAGCCAGTAGGATGCTTACTTTGCAGTTAGCAGTTTCTACAGTAGATATCTATGTTTGGCTAACAGAAAGGAGACTTACAGAAGCACAAAAAAAGGGAGAACAAAACTAGCAGTTAAAGAAGTAGGTGTGGTTTTTTTTGCCATGAATATGGTACTGTAAAAATTAACTAAGACCTTATTCTTGTCCCAGAATATGGAATGACTGACACATGTTTTTCCATTGGGAGGGAGGGGAAATAATGATTGTGGCTTCCCTAAAGCTGATGATGAACTACTTGTCCCACTTTCTCACCTACCTTCTGTTGAAATCTGGTGAGTACAGGATTTAACAGCAGGAATAAGTCATTAATAGCTCTATTTTTACCTGCAGCATTTTTTTTTAATACAATATGTGCAAGTGTTTCCAAAATCTTTAAATACGTGAATATTCATCACCACCTCTGCCTTACTGTGATCTTGGGCCTGGACATCTCTGTGACAGGTTAGTGATAACACTCATGCTGAGGCTGTGCACTGGGGTTAGGGTAAGAATGGATAAATTATTAAGGGCATGATCCTAACGCTTGATTCTTTTGAGTAATCTTATGGATTCAAACCTATTTGGGGAGGGACAGGCACAAAAGGAGGCACAACTGGGTATAGCAGTGCTCAAGGATTAGTGTTTTTTTGGAGCATAGTGTTACTGTTATTGTTTGACCAGTACCTATCTGATAATTGTTGCATGTGTAGTTTAATTTGTTCACTAGTGGAATGGACATGGGGAAAAACTCTTCTCAAGAGAAAAATGATGAGGTGAATGGTTTTGAATAGATCTAATTTATATGCTGACTGTTTGTACGATTCAGATGTATTCACACCTTGTTCTATAACTACAGGCTCTCCCTCACCTCTCTGACTCACCAGTATAGTCACACGAATCCCACACACACTTTCGACCTGGACAAGTGCCTGAGATTCCTAAAATTTCATGAGGAGCAGAATTCCGGTTTTTGTAAACGACATAAAAATCTGAACTATGCACAGTGCAAGCGGTGGCTGAATATGGCCCATAGATTTGACTGATGAATAGTTTTTATACATAAGCAGTTCTTACAGAACTTCCTTTAAACTCCTAACCATTACCAGATGTGGGTTGCAGGCGGCTGCTGGAATTCCAACACCTGTTGCATCACACTGAATAGGATTCATTTTGGCAGGCACAGAAAATTCCATTTCAGTAACTAAATAGTTTGAAATGATATCTAAAGCCTCCTTTTTTCAGACCAAGCTGATTCTAGCCTTATTTACAGGATAGCACATGCTTTCATAATTAGAAGACAGCTTGCAGTCTTTAGAGGCTGTAATTGCCTGGTATTTCTTATAGTAAATATCAAAAGAAAATTTTTTAATTAGGGACTGTAATTGTCTGATATTTCTTATGGTCAGTAACTATCAAATGGAAAATCCTTAATTCTAAAAAAACCCCAACAACAACAAAAAAAACCCTTTAAAAAAAATGATGACAAGAAAGAAAGGCTGTACTCCAAATAGTGGTAACTTCTAGCTGTGTTTTCTGAAAGGTAGAAACATACTGTTTAGTATTCAAAAATGTTTTAGTGTTGCAATGAATATGATGGAGCTCCACCTTAGAAATATGCTCTGCTACATACCTCAACGCATTGCTGGATTATGTTGCTTCTTCCAGGTCCGTACCCAGAGGTTTTTCAAAGATGAATGTGTACTGATTTGGATGACTACCGAATGGATGTTTAGTGGCACTTTGCAGTGAGTTTTTGTGGTACCAGCCTCCTAGATCTTGGGCCCAAGAGTCTGTAAGGAGCCATTTGCGTGTCTGTCCTGTATTCAGGTGTGGGTGATTGGGATAAGCATAACAATAACTATTTTTTGAAAACATGATACTGTTTCACTCAAAATTTACCCAATCTGTAGGACTAGTATCAAAGTCATTGTACTGATAATGGCAGCTGTTGAGGTGTTGTGCATCAGCTGTAGGTGGCTACAGTATGAGAATGAGGTGTTTTATTTTCATTTTGCCCTCCTTATTGCCTTTAATTGAAGGCTTTCAAAGTGCTCTCAATATTACCCCTAGGAAGGAGGCTAACATTAGCTACTTTGCAGATAGGAAAATTGAGGCATAGAGGGCTATATGGATGTTTCTGAGAAAACAGTGAAGCTGAAAAAGAATTTGGAATTACAAAGTTTTGCTTTATCTGTGCATGCTTCAGTCCAGTTTGTTTTAATAAAGGAATTCCCTTTTTAGTGTACCTTCTCATAAGTTGCTTCTCATTAAGTTTAGCTGGTTTGCTTGGGAATGATCTCTATAGTTCTAAATTTTAAATGAGTTTGATTTAACTCAGGAGAATGCAGCAGTATAGAAGAACTCACTTCAATTTAGACACTAGCTATTTCCATTCCTAGTTGAGTCTCAAAGGCTAATCTGTGTTACAAAACCCAGTGGTTTTTTTAATCAAAAATATCAAACTGAAATGCAACCTAGGTTTGACAGAATTGGTGCAAGTAAGTTACAATTACAACTGTGTGTCACAGTTGCATTTAGTATGGAGAAACATAAAATTAGTATGTGTAGAAAAAAACAAGCTCTTAAAAAGATTGAATGGCATTATATTTAATTTCCCATAAAAACAGTGTAATGTCAATTGAACTGACATCACCCTGAAGAGTACTAGTGCAAGGTTTGTGGGGAGAGGTAGTATGTGTTGTTTGACTAATTAACATAGTCTAACAAAATATTATCTATCCTTACTGATATTGCCTCACTTATATCCTTGACCATCATAGCTAAAACTAACTCCTAGTAAAAGAGTAATAGTAACATCAGACTACAGTTGTGTGTTGTTTGAGGAATGGGAGATCAGAGAAAAAACCCTATATACTTTAAGGACAGAGAGAAAAGATGTGTTAGGAGGGCCTCTTTTTGACTTCATGCTTTCTTGCACGTGTCTTCAATTTTAGACAAACAAAAGAGTCCCCTGGTAGCTCTCATGGCGTTGTTTTGTCATGTGAAGACACATGAGCAATGAAGTGAGCAGGAGAGGAACAGTTGTGCTTCAATAGCACAGCAGCAAGCAAAATGGATTCAGCTTACATAATATTAAAAGCTGAAAGCTGCTCCAAGACATTCTGCAACTCCTCCCACATATGAGCTATAGCTAGAAAAATTCTATTAAAAATAAATAAAAATAACCTTTCCCAAGGTGATGAGCAATCTTTAAAAACCTCTTGTTCAGCAGTGAGAGCATAATTCTGAGGTTTTTTTATTATATTGAATAGAATTTATTCAATATTCCACCCTGTTCTTGACAATTAGAGAGGACAACTCTGAAAACAGCATCTGTAGACAAACATTTGTCAGGGATGGTCAGTCTACATGTATGTATTTATGTCTTAATACAAGGGGTTGGACTAGATAATTTCTTTAAAATCTCCCAAACCTACTTGTCTATGACTTTTATTGTCCAATCCTAAAAAATAGTCTCAAATTGAAAGGACTGTATTCTGCAAAGCTCGTTACAGTTTTTAAGTTGTCTGGTATAAGAATTTTCAGGTGATAAGCACCTTTTTTCAAGCCCCAGTCTGTTTATCTTTTTTTTATCAACAAAATAAGTTCCCTCGTTTTCTAGGCTTGTTATACCTCTCCACAAATCCTGGGACAGTGCTGTTTTAGCATTGGCTTTAAGCAGGAAAATGTAGCTACATCTAGCAGTGTTACCCATTATTGAAGATGATCTAGTTATTGAGTTAGTGATTTTTTTGTAGAAGTCATTAAAATCAGTGTAAATGTCAAACAAGATAAAAAATTAGGCAGCATTTTGTTGCTCTCCTGACTGTGGACTGATCAGTCTCTTAAGTCCTATTCTGAAATAGTCAGGGAAACGTCACTACTTTGACTGTATTTTCAGGGCGGAGGCTGCCTTGCAGAAAATGTGTTAACTGGTAATGACTCTACTAAAATATATGGCAATTGAAATAATTTTGAGAGAGGGAAAAGTAACTTTAAAATTTAGTAACTTTATCAACCCCATCAGCTGTTTTGCTTGTCGGAATCTGGAAGAAAAGGGCCTTTGGTGTACTACCAAGTTGACTTTTGTATAGAGAACTGTATTTTTACTAAATTAAATGTCAGGCTCCATATCACTGATTTTTAGAAAACACAGAACTGAGATTCAAATAACTGGGCTGAGAAAAGAGAAATTTTACAAAATCCCTTCTTTTCCTAGTTATCTTTTAAGCCAAGTTTATAGTACTGGAAAAAATGTAATTCTAACTACAAAAATATATCAAGGGTTTTTGTTTATTACTGGGGGTAGAGCTCAGCTCTGTTGAGGCGCATCTGCAATCCCAGCTTGCCTGGGTCTTCTCCAGCAAGGGTTGGAGGAATCATCCCCTTGATAGTTACATATAGAGGCACGGCATTTATTCTGTCGGCCTGCATCACTGCTGCTGTTCTGGGTATGGATGATCTGCTTTTACATCTTCCCACTAAAGACTAGCCACAAGAGGGACTTTTTTTAATAATTTCCTTCTGAGTGATCTTTGCACAACTTCTTGTGTACAAGAACAACTTTGCCTTAGAGAGCTAGCTAAAGACACTAGAGGGTGGACTGCTAGTGATGTATAGCATACACAGCGTGTTAAGAACTAGGATAAAATGGATAAGGTAGGATAAAATTAAAGAGGAAAGTGAAAAGTGAGGAGATAAAGGCCAAGTTCCCTGCTTTGCCCTGGTTTGGGTCAGCTCTGCTCTCACACCGCACCCTCTGTGTCCGACTGGTGTAGCGAGAGCTCCCTCTCCTGTCCCAACCCCCTGGAACCGCTGGCTGGGATCGCGGGATGGGAATGGACAGGCTAGGGCCTAGGGATGGAGGAGGACAGAGTAGCAACAATCCTGGCACTGGTTTTTGAGCTGGAAAGCGGTTCTTTGGCAGTGCTCGGTGGAGTCCCCCGAGTGCTAAAGCTCAGTTGATGGGACCAGCCCATGCGGGAGATGCTGTGCCCTGGTCCAAGTTGACAGGACCTTTAGGAACCGGAGCTTTTGGCTTATATAGCTCTGAGCGAGAGACGTGGGCACCTTCGGGGGCAGAAGGAAGCCGGAGAGCTGGGGCAGGAGGAGAGCAGCCCTCGGGGCGGGGGGGGCTTAGGCTGTCAGGGCGGCGGGGAGGATGGCGAAGGTGAGGAGCGGCGGCTGGAGCAGGGAGCCCGCGGGCCGCGCACCTGGGTTCCCCCGGGGGAGCGGGCGGCGGCGCGGCGCGGYGCGGAGCCCGGTCCGGCCCCCGCCCCCGGTGCACGCTGTCAGGA